>NW_028250580.1:0-36840 GCF_964263255.1 Lissotriton vulgaris | reverse complement strand
GCTCATGTGTAAGATGATCAAGACTTGGAGCCTCAAATGTACATCTGAGCCAATCCTAATTGGTGCTTTGATTTGATTTGATTTGATTTGATACTGTAACTCCAGGTAGGTGCAACAGTAAGGAAATTATAGTATGGTAAAGAGGTATTATATTTTTATTCTAACACAAGGTAAGTACAGAAAGAGTGTAAGTGTAAGATAAGATTTACAGCAGTTCGAAAAATGATAGATAGTATAAGTGTCTAATTTACTATTCCAACTCCAGCAAGATGCAGCAGTAAGGTAAGTTATGAATAGTATAAGGGTGTACATTACTATTCCAACTCCAGGAAGGTGCAGCAGTAGAGAAAGTGATGGATAATGTAAGGGTATAATTAACTATTCCAACTCCAGGAAGGTGCAGCAGTAGGGAAAGTGATGGATAGCGTAAGGGTATAATTTACTATTCCAACTCCAGGAAGGTGCAAAAGTAAGGAAAGTGATGGATAGTGTTTGGGTATAATTTAGAATTCCAACTCCAGAAAGATGCAGCAGAAGAGAAAATGATGGATAGTGTAAGGGTATAATTTACTATTCCAACTCCAGGAAGGTGCAACAGTAGGGAAAGTGATGGATAGTGTAACAGTATAATTTACTATTCCAACTCCAGGAAGGTGCAACAGTAGGGAAAGTGATGGATAGTGTAAGGGTATAATTTACTATTCCAACTCCAGGAAGGTGCAGCAGTAGGGAAAGTGATGGATAGTGTAATTGAGTAATTTACTATTCCAACTCCAGGAAGGTGCAGCAGTAAGGAAAGTGATGGATAGTGTAAGGGTATAATTTACTATTCCAACTCCATGAAGGTGCTGAAGTAAGGAAAGTGATGGATAGTGTAAGGGTGTAATTTAGTATTCAAACTCCAAGAAGGTGCAGCGGTAGGGAAAGTGATGGATAGTGTAATTGAGTAATTTACTATTCCAACTCCAGGAAGGTGCAGCAGTAGGGAAAGTGAAGGATAGTATAAGGGTATAATTTACTATTCCAACTCCAGGAAGGTGCAGCAGTAGGGAAAGTGATGGATAGTGTAACAGTATAATTTACTATTCCAACTCCAGGAAGGTGCAGCAGTAGGGAAAGTGATAGATAGTGTAAGGGTATAATTTACTATTCCAACTCCAGGAAGGTGCAGCATTAGGGAAAGTGATGGATAGTGTAATTGAGTAATTTACTATTCCAACTCCAGGAAGGTTCAGCAGTAAGGAAAGTGATGGATAGTGTAAGGGTATAATTTACTATTCCAACTCCATGAAGGTGCAAAAGTAAGGAAAGTGATGGATAGTGTAAGGGAATAATTTAGTATTCAAACTCCAAGAAGGTGCAGCGGTAGGGAAAGTGTTGGATAGTGTAAGAGTGCAATTTACTATTCCAAATCCAGAAAGGTGCAGCAGGAGGTAAAGTGTAAGAAGGTTAAGAGTTTTTAAATTGTATTCTAACTCCATGTAGGTGCAGTAGTAGAAAAACTGTAGTAAAGTAAAGAGATATTATTTCCCATTCTAACTCCAGATAGGTACACCAGTAGGAAAAGTATAGGATGAAATATGTAACTGAAAATAATGTGCAAAACATTTAAATTTTGTAATTTTTTAACCGAAACACATAATAAAATTTGTTATTCATTTCCATTTTTTTCAACAGAAAATGTCAAGCCAAGCAACTGCAACCTATATCAAATCCAGGAAAGAAAACAGGTTATTGAAACATTGTGGATATATATATTGCAATGAAAGGATAAGTGAACCAAGGAGACATTGGAGGTGTGTGCAATATTATTCATCCCGTTGCAGCGGCAGAGTGGTTACTGTTAGAGATAACATTATAAAAACAACTGAACATAACCACTCTGCCTCTGCAAAGGAGATTGAAATTCGTGAGACCATTAACGAAATGAAAGATATTGCATCCACCTCCAATGCTACACCTGGTTCAATTTTAAAAGAGGTTGCACAGCATGTCCCCGGCCATGCTGCTTGTAATATGCCTATTATTCCTAATTTGCGACAAATTATCCAAAGAAAAAAACAGGAAAGTAACACTCACACTGAAACTCCGCACACTTTTGCAGTCATACATATTCCAAATGAACTTTCTATCTCTTTCGCCAATAAACCCTTCTTACTCTACGACAACCAAAACCCTCTAAAACGTATACTAATCTTTAGCACTCCCCGCAACCTTGTAAAATTATAGAATACTGAAATTTGGATGATGGATGGGACGTTTAAAAGTACCCCCCATCCTTTCACCCAAATTTACAGTATTCATGCACAGATTCAAAATAATGTAGTACCCTTAGTATATAGTTTGCTTCCTGATAAGCAATCAGCAACTTATACTGAATTTTTGTCAGTAATTAAAGAAAAAACTTCGAATAAAAGTCCTAGGAAAATTATTGTGGATTTTGAATTGACTATGATCAATGTGATCACCAAAACGTACACGGATACCCAAATTCTGGGATGTTTTTTTCATTTTTCCCAGGCTTTTTGGCGTAAATTACAAAAAAAATCCCTAGTTACTGATTACTGTTCAGATAGCAAACTACAGGTAGAATTTAAAAAACTAACTGCACTTTGTTTTGTACCTCCTGAAAGTGTAGACGAGTACTACACTGCAATTTCTGACTCAGAATATTATGTCGAAAATGAAGATAAATTGGCCCCCTTGTTAAATTTCTTTGAAGACACATGGATTAGACATCTAAGTAGATCGGGTGGCAGCAGGAAGCCACGTTTCCATGTGTAGTGGTGGAACTGCTACACAATCTGCTTAGAAGGAGGTGCTAAAACAAACAATGCCATAGAGGGATGGCATAACTCCTTCAACCACACAATTGGAAAACCACACCCCAATTTCTACTCATTTTTAATAACTTTGAAGAAGGAGCAAAGTTATCAAGAAATGAGAATTGCACAAACTTTGACAGGTAGCCTAAATCCTCGAATTTCAAAACAATCTAAGGAGATGTCTGAGAGACTATTGGCAATACTTCAACAGTTTTCGTTGAGTGTGGCATTAGACTACCTGGAAAATGTTGCTAACATTTTACACTTTTAAACACATACACCCAACTTACTTTCCTGCTTTTACCTAATTTTTTTTATATTAATTAAATTGGCAACTTTTTTCAAAATTATTTTTTTAAATTACAGTCGGGTCACCAAACCATAATTTTTTTTTTTAAATCATCTTTTTTTAAATTTCCTAAATATAATTTAAAGGAAATATTGTATACATTTAAAAAACATTAAACACCAACATAAGAAAATAAGTGAATAAAACATCAATCTTAAAACAAATAGCATTTATTTTTATTTTTCCAGATTTTATTTTTTAAAGGACTTTCTGAAAGCATTTTGAACGTAACATTACATTTATCCTATTCACCCTATCCACTACTTAATTCAAAAGTATTTTTTGGTATTATTTCAATATATTCAGATGGTTTTTTGTTATTAAATTTATGAAAACCATTCATCTTTCAATTATTTGAAATTACCCCACAAAATTATCTATAAAAAAGTACAAATATTTTTTTTCAAGAAATCATTCATAATGAAAATCAACAATTTTTTAAAGTCCAGTGTTCCATTATTATTTTTTTAAATAATGTAAAAAAAATCTTATTTTTTACATTATCATAATCAGTGTCAGCAATACAAACATTTTTGAAATATAAAATTCACTATCAAAAGAACCTCAACCTGAAAGTGAAAGACCATATAAAATAACCAAAACTTTCTAACTCCATTTTTTATCGCTAACTAAAACCTTACTTATTTTTTTCATTTCCTACCTCCAAAAATTCTCGCTAAGCAACCCTTTTTTTAATCTACAATAATATAAGTATCTAAACAACAAACAAATTACCCAAAAAAAATCTCCAGCTAAACGAACAGATATTAGAAATCAATTTTTCATTGGTAACACAAAAACCAGTATGTAAAAAGCTCGATAAAACCAAAAACCCACTTTTGTGACTGTCTTCTTTTATTTCCAACCTATTTCATAAAAACTGTACATTTCTTTTACATCACATATTTGTTTACATTCAAAATGTTTTCTAATAAAGAAGTATTACTTATTTTAAACAACTAATCTGTTTCCCCTTCTAGAAATACGACCCGACAAAGGCATATTCAATTAACATAATCGGCGACATGTTAAAAATAATACAAAACATCTGAATTTACATAGGCAACCTCTCCTTATCCTTACGTAACACTATATATATCCACAATGTTTATTTTAACTATTATTAAAGTTATTAAAGTTTCCTACCTGGGCGCAGATCAGCTTCCAGCTGCTTCCTCCAATCGATGCTGTTCAAAATGGCCGCTTGCGTTAACGTTAACGTGATGACGTGATCCAAAGCAACTAAGATAAAAAAAAGGACAATTAACCAAAGAATATATTTTTGAAATGTAAAATATTTATTTCAATTATTAATCATTTGTTTTAAAATTATTAAAAATATGTATAATGTCAAATAACATTTTCATTTTTATATATATATTTTTTAAATAAAAATATATTTGGAAACAATAAATTCACTTTCTTTGTATTTTTTGCTTTTCTATACTATACCTTTTTCTACATATTTGTATTTAATAAATTATTATTAATTCCACTTACCTTAATGCTGATTGTTTTTCCATGATTTTCTGTGTATTTCCTTCTTTTCTACGACATTCAAAAGTATAACGCGGGATGCTATGGAGAAGGTATTGAAATAAAAAAAGGACAAATCACTCCATGGAAATACAATGTTAAAACGTGGGAAAAAATCAAACTTAGCTTATTTAATTAAATCCTTTTTACATAAAAATGTTAAACAATTTTATAAAATACTTAAAAAAACATTAGAGTATTTTAAAATTAATAGTGTATTTTTATAATTTTTTGGGGGATATAATTAAAAAAAATATTTTTTTTTTATTTTGTTATTTTTTAATTCTCTTTTAAAAGTTATATCAAACTAAAAAAAGATAAACTCATAAATAATCTAACTTTTTATTTAATTTAACTTAATAATTATTTTTAAATGTTAACATTTTAAATTTTAATAACTTTCAAAATTCAAATGAATAATAATAATAATAATAATAATAATAATAATTTCTGAAACTTATTAAATCATAATAACTAAATATATTTTTATAATACTATTATATATTTACAAGAAAGTACTTATTTAATATGAATAATACTTGTAAATTTTAATATTTCAAAATTTTTAATAAAGTATTAATGAAGTACTTATTTGTAAAATATAATTACTTAATCTAATAAATAAAAAGTTTATAAACAAAAATAATATTTTTTTAATAAATACTTCTTAAATACTTCATTAAAATTTAATCTATCAATTTTATTTTTAAATAAATAAAACCATAAACGTTACTAAAAAATTAATTTAACTTTGAAATATTTTAAAAAAAACATAATTACGATGTAAAAACATGCGTTGTAACAGCACTTGCTTTGTAGTAGCAAGCGTTGTAAAAACGTGTGTTGTAAAGGTACTTGCGTTGTAAAAGTTGCGTTGTAAAAGTAATGCGTTGTAAAAGTTGTATTGTAATGGCTGTTTCCCATGCTTTACAACGCATGCGTGTTTACCACTATAACCTTTACCACGCATTCCTTTACTACGAAATACGTAGTAAAGGAATGTGAGTTAAAGGTTGTAAAAAGAAAAGAGGGGGGTTGGGGGGGGCTGGGGGGGTCTTCCCCCCCCAAAAAAAACAACTGAGAGGGTAAAAACAGAAAGAAAACTTACCTAAAACACGCTCTTCTGTGCCTCGGTCCTTCATGGAAAGAGCCTCCCTAACAGACGTGATTACGTACATGTGTCTACGTACTGCATCAAAAATAGAAAAAGGACCACTTAAAGAGTTATAGGACGGAGAATATAGTCGAAAGAAAATTTAAGTATATTTTTTAATTATAATAATTTATCAGGTTAGGCTTAATTAAAAAAAACAAATATATATATATATATATATGTATATATATATATATATATATATATATATATATATATATATATATATATATATATATATATATATATATATATATATGTTTCAGCAAAAGTCCCAATACGAGAGGAGCACTTTGAGGCTGGTGCTGGTGCTGGTGCTGGCGGCAAAGTTCGGGACGACCCCGCATTCAATGTTTTTCAGCAAAGACCTTCCAAAGGAAGACGCCGCACACCACCTACGCGTTTCGGACAGCAAGTGTCCCTGTTCACGGTTTGCACCGTGAACAGGGACACTTGCTGTCCGAAACGCGTAGGTGGGGAACCTACAGAAAATAAAATAAGGATTGAGAAATCAAAGTGGTGTGCGGCGTCTTCCTTTGGAAGGTCTTTGCTGAAAAAAAAATATATATATATTTGAACTACATAATCAATCATGCAGTCGGTTTAACATGAAAATGCCAATATCATGCATAGTTAAACAACGAAAAACGTTGTTAAACTATGCGTGATAATGGCATTCCGTTGTAACGCATGCGCGGAAAAGGCATGCGTTGCAACGGAATGCGTTGTAACATCATATAACCAGTCCAAAGGGGTGACTCTATTTCTATTTCTAGATTTGGTGAAGCGCAACAGCTACCCCAGCAATGGGGCGTCCCGGCGCTATGAGACAGGCAGCGCACCAGTAGGACAGAAGAAGAAAAAAAGGGGGAAGGGGGAAGTTCAAGGTTGAAACTCAAAGGGGAGTTACCCCTTTCCTGAGCACGCGGGAATATATCAGGTTCCCATGGTGAAATATCCCAAAGAATGGGCCTGGATTCTTCTGGGTTTTTTTGCCAAATAATTCAGACATGGTGAGGGTGTTTAACCATAGTTGGCCTAATGAAATGTATGACCACACAGTTCCAGGTGGATTGCTTGGGACCTTGGCCAACCCAGTCGACCCTTCTCGTGACAAGTATTTTCTGGGTAGGGTCACCATGGCAGCCAACATTTTTTTCCAGTCAATGTGCATTTTTATGAATAAGGTCCTGGCCATTTTCTCTCTGCACAAGGAATAAGACGCTGTTTCAAATACAATGACGGAAGGTGTTCGATCTGGGTCGAACTGGAGATGACTACTTTGTTTCCCCCGAGTGCAAGTCTTGGTCTTTTTTCCTGAAAGGCAGACTGGAGAATTTTCCCTTTCCCTTTCCACCCATGTTGTAACGGGTGTTGCATGAAAAGGCTCGTTAATAACTCATTATTAGGTGGAGCGCTGGGAGGGGCATGGTGTATTGGTCTAGTTGTGCTTCAAAGACAGGGCTGTTGATGCAATGCTGTCAGGTGATTAACTTTGACCTCCAGTAAACTAAAAAGACCTTTAATCTCCTTGTGGAGGCCTTCTAACTTTGACTTAACAGTAGTGAAGAGGATTTTACCATACTCTGACACTTATTTATAAAATGCATGTTTAGGTCCTATATTGTCCTTCTCAGTTTGGGTTACCACTGTATGATGTTTATTCACAGGGAGACAGACCGTTATCTTGGCAGGTTTTGACTAGTGATCTTCTTTCCTTTTCCTTTTGAGGGGTTGCATACTCCTAGCCAATGCTGAATACCCACAGGGTTGCTAGTAGAGCTAGGTGTAGCAATATTGTTTGTTAAACCTACACGCAGAGAATGTGAAGACATCCCAACTGATGCTAGTACACTTTGCCACCTGCTGGCCAGTTATTATCATGTGCCTGTTGTCAAATGTTACAGCTGGTTCTCTGAGCACCATCGTTGCAGGAGACCTCATTAGCTCATGAGAGGAGGAGGCCGAGTTCAAAGAGAGTCACAGAACAGTATCAATTCTTTCTACTGGAATTCCGATCTCTGAGGTAATGGCCCTAATCACAGTAGTCAGGCTGTTTGTAATTGAGATGGAAGTAGGTGCAGCCCTTTCTTGGGTCCCTTTAGGTTGGTTGGCCTCCCTATTCCCCATATTTTGTTAAACAGAGATAAACCAACAGGCCAACAGCGAGGGCCCAACCCAGCTACATCCAGACATGTGCAGATGCGCCAGCTCTTGGTCCCGTCCTCCTCCAGGTGTGTCACGCATCGCGGGAGGCCCTTAAAGATTTTATTTTGGGATGCTCCACAAAACACCGACTCCTCAGGGGGCAGATTCAGGCTGGCCCTGGAAGTCCTCCAGCCGGGCTACTTTTGTGCAATTTAATGTCACGCAGCGCATAGGCCCCTAGGGATTTTGGTGGCGTTGCGGTGATCCTCAGCAATGCCCCGCCTCCTGGGGGTCATATGCAGGCTTGACCTGGAAGTCTTTCAGGCAAGCTCCCTTTACCCAATAAAATGTCCCGTGCTGCAGAAGACCCACACGGATTCTATGGGTCACGCAGTGATCCTTAACAAAGCCCTGTCTTCCGGGGGGCAGATATAGGCTGGACCTGTAAGTCCTCCAGCTGGGCTTGTTTTGTGCCATAAAATTCCCCACATCAGGATGATGTTTCCTCATGATACCCCAATTTTGCATGGAGTTGGTTAACACTTAATGAATAGGAGAAAATTGTAGATTTTGGCACTAGAATGGAGCATTGAACTTGCTCTACTCTTTTGTATTTTATTACATTGTAGCATTATTTAGCACATTCATACTTCTTAAGCGGCCCCAAATTGTTTTCTGTTTGGTCCAGAGAGTAGCAAGTTCATTTCTTGTGCATGGTCCAGAGGGAGCTTATTGAGGTGTTACCTATGAGCGGTCATGCATGAGGCATCATGCATACTCCAAACCTGTTGCAGTGTCTTGTAGCAGTGTGTTATGAATGAAGTGGGATGTGAAAAGAGTGTGAAGGATAGGTTCTCAAGTTGCCTATACAAAACATTATGACTTGTTGCCTCAAGTCAGTTGGATCCTCATTGGGGACAGCCAGGCCTTCATTGCTTTCTTGAATTCTAGATGACATTTGCTTAGAGGAGGTGTTCCTGAGCTTGCTTATCTGTACGGAGAAAGAGCTTCCACCAATATAGATTTTTGTTGAACCAGCAGCAATGGACCATTTCTTGATCTGGGTTTCTCCTTTAACTGTACCGTCTAAGGATTTTGTGAAAGAATTGTCCTTCCAATGGATTACCCAGTTGGCAGTGGATAGGGCTTTTAGAGGCTAGTGTCTTCCATATAGTAACCAATGCAGACCTTTAAAGCAGTTGTAATGTGACCCAATCTGTGCACGTTTTGCACTTGGCTGTCTGCGGGATCCCAGATTTTGTTGTAGGTTTGCTGATTAGTTGTCTGGAGAGTCCAATGTAGACGCTATTGGCATAGTCAAGGCCAAGCAGCTATTGTTGCCTGTAACCTGTGGAAAAGGCCTAAGTAATGGAAGGTACATCATAATGTTCTCATCACGTCATTGTCCAGTACCCAACCCCAGTGTATTTTATCCAGTTCATACAGAGACTGTCTATAAGGCTAGAACAGGTTTCCACAAGGTTGGCTGTTGCCTGCATGGATGAGTGTCACTGTGATTGCCATGGGCCAATCGGATAGTGTGTCTCATCTTAAATATAGGTCAGCCCTGCTCTACGGTGAGCAGTAAGACACAAGTGACTTGTAGCACTCAGAAGTTCATTTATAGGATGGGCAGAAGTGGCACACAAATGATGCACACTGCAGGGAGGCACATTCACAGAAGGGTCAGCAGTTCAAGGTCTCCAACCTGTCTTCATAACATTAAATTTCCCAGACGACCATCCAATGCAGCGGGAATGTCTCTTTATTTAAGTGTGTGTGGGGTTTACAATCTGAAAACAAACTGGGGAAGCTCCGGCTATGTAAAAGCTTATAGTACATACATGACAATACATTCAAGGTTTTAGAAAAAAACACAAAGGGGGTCATTAGGATGGAGGATTTTCCGCATCCTCCGGGCCGGCGGAAGCCACCGCCGGCCCGGAGGATGCGGAAAATCCTCTGCGGACCCACCAGGACCCACCGCCACATTAGGATGGCTGGTGGGTCATGGTTTAGGTCCGCAGCTTTTCCGCCGCGGCTGGCTTACAACCGTGGCGGAAAAGCACTAAAATGGTGAAGGTGTCTCTTAGACACCTTCAGCCAGATTAGGATGTGCATGGAAACATGCTTTTCCGCGGCGGCTTTTCCGCCGTGGAAAAGCATGTGTAACTGCACTGCAGGGGCCCATTGCGGGCCCCCTAGGTGTAGTGGGGGGTGGGGGGTGCACATGGGGGTACCTATGGTACCCCCCTGTATTTGCGTGCACAATGCAGCAGGCACCGCGCGGTGCCTGCCGCTTTGTGCACGCAAATGCTGTGCATGCATTTTTAACATTGCTGCGGGTGCAGCTTGAAGCTCCACCCGCAGCAATGTTAAAAATAGAGGATGTGACCGCCACCCTGGCGGTCACATCCTAATCTGCACAGAGGGAACGCCGCAGCCCATGCGGACGTTCCCTCATGCTCTGGGGTCGCGGACGGACTCAAGTCCGTCCGCGATCCTAATGACCCCCCAAGTGTGTGTATTTCACGCAGAAGTTCACATATTTGTTAGTGTGACATATTCATCCTAGCATGAAAGTGCACAACCTACACCGAGATTGTAATAAGATGAATAATGAAGAATAGACGAGGTGTAGCGTTAGTAGGATGCTTTATTCATCAGATGGTAAGTATCTAGGGAGGACCCCACCAGGAGCAGCTCACTTGCTGCTCAGCCCGGCTCTAACTACTCTAACTGAATCCTCACGCTCACACAAGCATTCCAACACTCCCCTCACGCGCGCACCAACATTCCACTAGTTTTCATACTACTAATGGCTGAGCAGCAAGAACTAGACCACTACAGAGATTGAGGGAGAGAACAAGATGGGTTGGTGGGGGCAGAAATAATGCAGGAGAGGAAAGGGAAAGAGAAGAAGAGAGAAAGAACATCGGAAGAGTGAGGGTAGAAGAGAGATAAAGAGCGAACGGCATGAGAGAGAGAGGATGGGATTGAAAGGGAAGGGTGACGAGGAGGGAGAGAGAGAGAGAGGGAAGACAGAAGAACGGAGTGAGGCAGATGAATAGAACCAGCAATAAATAGGTATCTACATACAAGGGGTCTGTGCATTTAAAAACGTTGTGATAGGTAGTTTTACGTTCTTTCGAAGTTATGCTACCTTTGTTGAACTTCTAAATGACCATGCTTGGCATTACTCTCTGCTTTGCCGCATAGGTTGCCGCATCCAACTGCACAGCAGACCCAGCTATGATATATTTAATTAAAAACAAAAACGGGGGTGAAAGGGGCGCTCTGATAGACTCTTAAACTTCAAACGAGTGAGAGTGCCTTGCCTAACCCATCTCTAACTAAATATACCTATGAAGAATAAGTTTTGAGGTCTGTTGTCTTGTAATGACCGACACAATCTAAAACTCAATTCAAGCTTTACAGATTGTTGTCTTAAAGCTCGTGGGCAAATTATTTGGATCCAAAGTCTACCAGTGAATTTCTTTGGAAAATAAGACTTTGAATCCAAAAATTCGATCCATGACATTTAAGTCTGTAATGCTTGATTTTTAAAGGACGATTATCATTACGTCCCATAAACTATAAACTATGTTATAAATTCCGCTCCTCCAATCCAGAAACAATGAATAGGTTATGCTGGGAAGAAATCAAGCATCAGTTAGACCACAAAAACACCGAAGCTATCTGAGAACATCACTGGCTGAGTTGGAAATACAAACAGCATGGGAAAATAGGGTTGATGGAGTACGCTTCAGTAAAACTGCCAATGAGCAGCTAAAAAGAAATCTTTACTGGAAGACAAAAAAGCACTTACCAAGCGCCGGCATGGGTGGACCGTCATCAACTCTTATAAATCCTCAAAGCCACAAGCATATCTATCTGCTCACTTCAGCTTGCAGTTAAAAAAGAGCTTCAAAGACTATAGAATGGGCCTGCATGAATCAAAAGACCTACAGCCCTCTTGGAAAAAGATCGACCAAACCGCACACTGCAGATTATGTGGCTTTCACTCAGAACATCTACTATGTGTATGTCCAGTAGTCACGGCCCAGAGGAGACAGTATTTGAAATTTACTTTTAATGATCTGAACATTCGCACGTGCAGGCAAGCCGTGATATGCTGGTTGGAGGGTACCTCCATAATCTTGGCCTGCTGGGGAGTCAAATACATGACAGAGGTTAGATGACTTTTACGGCAAGCCGCCCCGGAGTAAAGTAAAGAAGTATGACTTACTCGGCAAGGCCACAGCTGACTCATCAATGCAATAAACAGATTGAATGTAAAATCATTAAGAGACCCTTTCTAGTTACTAGGTCCCTAGAGTTGGATTGAAACATTATACTTTTCTGAATAACTGTGCTCTCCCCAAATGAACTTGCCTCCTTTTAGGGCCATCTAATTATTAAGTAGGTTGTTTTTGTTTTTAAATTGTAGTAGTTATCTTGATGTCACACAGTGCCGATTAACTGACAGTTCGTCTTTTGTGTTTTCCATTCAGTAGAGTGGGAGACACTATACAATAGTAAGTTAAAGCGCTATCATGGTTTTAGCTAGGAAAATTATGTTTTTAGCAGGTATCTCAACAATGCGCTTCCTAACATTTTGTACCGAAGGATAAGCACTTTCACTTTAGTTAAATAACTAATGGGACTGCGTCAATGTCATTTGTTTCGTATTGTGAATGTAATGAGATACCCTATATATATTTGTATCTTTGTTGAGGGGGGAATTGTAAAGATTTTAATTAATCATACAATAAACTATGACTGACTGAGTGACTGACATTGCATAACTATAGATCTCAAACCTTGTCCTCAATAATAATATATAGATGAAGTGAGACGTTTGACCAGAGCACAATACTAGAACGCTCCTGTGGGTAAATTTAAAGAAGTGTTAAAGCTGCTGTCCATCAACCCTTAAACAAGAGTCAGCCAATGTGAGAGATACACATTCAAGGGCCAATAGCACACGCTGCCTAAAATCCCCCTGCTTACTTGGGAAATGGGTCATTTTGTTAGATTGGCGCCAAAGAATGCCATGCATACTAACTGAAAACAAAAATATATATTTTATTAATTGTACTCCAGTTCCAAATCTGGGGTGAGGCAGAAGTGGCAAAAAATTAACTAGCCCTGCAGGGAGGCCTTTTCATGAGTGAGGCAAAGATCATATAATGTCACCTCCTCTTGCAATATCTTCTCCTTTGATTTTCTCAGCGGCCTTGTGCCTTCTGAAAGAATTGTAACTTGGCCGCCACAAGAAAGGGTGGACAACCCTGGTTTAGGAAATGTCTCTCATCACTTTGGTAACCTGGGCTTGGAGTGAGAGCTTGGGGTCCTTGATAACACTAAGCTTCTTCCCTTCCGATGATGTGGTCGGAGGCAGTCATAACCTTAGAGCCATTGAACTGGCAGGGTGATAGTTAAGCCACAATCCATAAATAGGGATTTCCTTTTTTGGAGGAGTTATGGTTAAGATGACTTTGTAGTTTTCCTTTTCAACTACCATGGATTATTTGTTGCGCCCAGAATTCTTAAGGTCCTAGTTTGTTTCCCTTTTTGAAGATGATCTTTGTATCATCAGCATAGTTTAACAGGGGGGCATGGCTTGGCGCCCGAAGGACATGGCGGCGCGCCCGTGAGGCTCCGATACTGCCACAGGAGAGACACGCGTCCACCTCCTTCAGAATGTAAATAACCGGCTAGGAAGATGCGTGAACTACGGAGGAAACGGATGTGACCAATTTCGCTACCATTGGATGAGACACGCTGCAGTTTTCTAAAAGGTGAAGCGGCCGAGTGTCATTGCGTAGTGGCAGCCGCCATTTTACCTCCACGGGTTTTACCGCGACTGACTGACGTTTCAGTGCAGCATAAAAGTTAGTGCCTCCCAGCTTGCTTCTGAAGCTACTATTTTCTTCAGAAATCTCAGCGCTTCCCTTTTAAATGCTCGCCTGGCCCCCTAGTGGTAGTAATATGCCCTTTTCATTTTTATTTTCAAACTGACACTGCTGGACTGTCACCTCTGAAGTAATTGCTTGCCTCCATCTCAGTGAAACCCTGCAGCTATGAAGGAAGTACATCTTCAATGGAATACATTTTTTGCTTATTTGAAGTGACTTGGCATCCAATAATTTATATTATTACCACATTTATGTGGTCGTAGTATGCTGGCCGCCATTTTGTTCTCATATAATATTTTCTAATGTGACTTGACTCTATGCTTACCTCATCCCATCAAAGGCTTGTATATTGGCAAACATTGGTTTCCTCATTTTTCTGGCGGCGAAGTGACCCAGTTTCTTCCCACCTTTTCATATGGGCTGGGGTGATGTGGTTACAGTCGCTACTTTCTTTTCTACCTAACAACTCTAGCATTACTGAGAGTCGCATTGGATAAAAAATATACTGCTGTATGCAGTAATGTGGTCACCATTCCTCCTGCATCATCCCTTCCTCTGCTTAATACATTTGCAGTGAACGTCTCATAGTGCTTTTTCAAAATGTCTATCCGTTTGATGTGAATAAACACATTTCTGATATACGTGGGCCATTAACATGCTTTGGACAGTATTCTTAAGCAACAGCTTGGCATATTACACATTTAATACATCAAATATATAATCTCGCACCCACTTCTCTATCTTTGTAATTTGTGCTAACTTATGACTTTTGCTATCTCCATTTTGATTTCATGGGTAGGACAAAAGGTATTATCTTTGGCACTTCAAAATCTAAACAAGCTTTCATCAAGAATTCTAAAGTTTTTTCAGAATTCTCTAATTTGGACAGTTTGGGTCCCCTTGAAATAGACCAGTGTGACGCAAATATGGACACTGTGCAGCCAACAACAGGAAAGTCTAACGTAAAACGTCTGAAAAAGGATCCCCCTTCACCAACCAAATCGACCTCTCCAGTGTCAATGGAACTATTGCTCCAGGAAATAAGGGCCCTTAGACCGTCCATGGAAGAAATAAACACTAAATTACAAATTCTGTCCGACAACTGGTCACAGATGGATGCTAGGCTTACAAAAGTGGAACAAAATGTTTCTTCCTTCCAAGACACCACTAAATGCGTCACTTCCCTTCATTCTCAAGTATCAATACTACAAAAGCAACCTGAGGACCTTGAAAATCGCAATAGGAGAAATAATGTACACATTTATAATTTGGCAGAAGGGGTTGAAGGAGCGGATCCTATTGCTTTCTTTAAATCAACTCTTCCCAGGTTCCTCTATCTACGAAAGGACACTGTATTCAACATTCAACGTGCTCACAGATTAGGTCGCATTGCTACTACTACTTCATCTTCGCAAAAACCAAGAGAGTCATTTTGTATTTTTTAGAGTACACAGATTTGTTAAAGGTTTTGAATGCTGCAGATGCCTCGAAATGATCTCATGGTCTGGGGCTACTCTATTTTTTGCACAAGATTATTCCAGAGCTACTGCATCGAGGCGTGAAGGCTTCCTCGATATGAGACCATCTCTTCGTTCAATGGGTGCCAGATATGGCCTATTTCATCAGACTTTATTTAAAGTCACTTACAACAATAAAACAATTTCATACGATGATCCAATACGCCTGCGGAGCTTCATAAATGCACATCAAACAGATATTATGGATTCTTCAGGACCTTCCTCCTCCCATGGATGTTGATTTGTCACATGTATTTGGTTTGTCTTGTTATCGCTATTCACAGGATTGATACTGTTTGATGTTTTTGTTATTATTTTTATCACTCTACATCTTAATCCTATCTAAGGCAAAGTGAATTCATATTACTAGTTTTGTTTCGCTACACGATTGTACTCAGTGTGTAATTTGCAGTTGTTCTTACCACCTTACTCCTTTTTGTCTCCACAGCCAAGTCTACGTTATGGCGTGTCTCCCCTGTAGTTTGGTCCGATCCTCATTGGATGTTCAGTCTGTCCTATGTGGTTCCACCTACCTCCAAATTTGTGTTCCCTCATTGTAGGTATGTTTTTTCTTTTGTTCGTTGTCTTTTGCTGTTTGTTTCAGTATTCCTCTCTCTTCATTCTTGTTGTCTTTTATATCCTTATCCAGCCTCATTTCTTCTTCTGCTTACTCCTATGTATCATTCGAACATTTACTCTTACCTATTCCCTCCTTCTTCATTTTCCGGTCGCTAATTCTAAGCTTCACTTTCTTAATATTCTCATTTCCTATTCATGGTCTATGTTCTTCACATTTTATTCTTCTCTACTATGCGAGTCTTTGTTGATACTCTAACTTTTTCTTCTGATTCTCATTTTTATACAATGTTGTCTAACGAATTGGGTTCTTGCTGAACAGTTGTCCTACATTTTGTTATTAATTACTTATGTCATTGAAACTTGTCTTGTGGAATGTTAGGGGTTTAAATTCCCCTATCAAAAGGCAAAGAGTTCTCACTCACTTAGCTAAATTGAATGCTGACCTGGTGTTTTTACAAGAAACTCATCTCACAGATAGTGAATCATTAAAACTGAAAAGAGGTTGGGTGGGAGATATTTTCTCATCTCCAGGAGATGGGAAACAAAACGGTGTTATGATACTATGTTGTAAGTCACTTCCAATCTCACTTTTGTTGCAGGAATCTGACAGTGATAGCAGATGGTTGAATGTCAAATTTTTGTGAAAAGATGTTCCTGTCTATTTTCTTAACATTTATTCCCCTACAGGTGGTGATTTCTCTTTTTGGCCGATGTTAGCCGAAAAAATTGCAAGTTCTACGGAAGATAATTTTGTATTAGCTGGTGACTGTAATCAGGTTTTCGACCCATTCGTTGACAGAAATTCTAAATTTCCCTTTGTCCCTAATAAATCGCACAAGTCTGTTGTTCATACTATCATCCAATATAAAGTTTTAGATGCTTGACGCTTATGCAATCTAATCACCAGAGAATACTCTTTCTATTCTCCCACTCACCACACTCAGTCTAGAATTGATTACATTTTTGTCTCTCACAACATTTCACAAGCACTTACATACGCAGACATTGGCCCTATCTTACTCTCAGATCATGCTCATGTCTCAATTGGCATCGATATTTTAACTAAATCCTCACTTCCTAAAAAATGGCGTTTTAATAACACTCTTCTTTTAAACCCAGAATTTACTACTTCCTTCACTACCTTTTCAAATGAATACTTTGAACTCAATTGTACTGAACATATGCCATTCTCAACCGTATGGGATGCCTATAAAGCTTCTGCAGGAGACTAGGGGGCATATTATCAAGGGATTTATCTCTGCTTTTTTGGCTTTAAAAGCCAAGAAAGCGGAGATAAAATTATCTCCCTATCAGCAACAGGGTGCTAACACGCAAATTCGCATGTTAGCACCCTTTTTCTCTACGCTTCCCCTTGCATCTCTAATGAGATGCAAAGGGGGTGTTCCAGAGAAAATAATAGGAGAAATGTTGTTAAACGACATTTCTCCTATTATCAAGGATATCGCTAACGCTGTTAGTGATGAAAAAAAGCAGCGCTAACCGCGGTTAGCACTGCTTTTTTTACACCTGGTATTTTCCTGACTTAGCCATGATATCCTATGGAAGGTGGATATCATGGTGGATATCATGGCTAAGTTTGTGAGCCCCTATCATCAAGCTAACGCCAAACTTCGAGAGATTATCTTTGGTTTTCCAGTGATAATCTCTCAATTGGCAGTTAGCGCAAGGATTTTTATCACTACTGAGATAAACCTTGCTAATAGCAAGTTATCTCTGGGATAATTTCCGGCGATGCTTAGCGTTTAAAAATTTGTTGCTAAGCATCGTTAGCGGTAAATATCGCTAAACGTTGGTAATATGCCCCTTCATTATTGGCTTTGTTGCCAAACAACGTAGGAGCGCTCGCTCACACATGAGGAACCTCCTTCAAGATATCAAGAAGTTAGAACACTCCTATTATACGTCACACTAAGATTGTTGCTTAAAGGCTCTTATCAATGCTAAATTGCAATTTAATAAAAAATCGACTGATGAAGCCTCATTATATTTGCTAAAATCCAGTGCAAAATTCTATGGAGGTAAAAATAGGGCCAGGAAAATATTGGCTAATTATTTAAAAATCAGACAAAATAAATTAAACATAGAATCGATTTATGACAATAATTCAGACATGAAATTTAAAGATGCTGAAATTTTAAGTGAATTCTCTCTTTTTTACAAATCTTTATATTCATCCGAAACGCAACCTACTCAACATTCCTTATCACACTTTTTTTCTAATATACCAAAACCTCACCTTTCCTCTCTAGACCTGTCCCCTCTGGAATCGGATATTACGCAACAAGAACTACTATCCGCACTTCAACATCTTAAAAAAAAAAAAGCACCAAGTCCGGTTGGTTTTTCCGTCGAATTTTATCTCTATTTTTTCCAAAATCCTTATCCCTAGATTGCATTCTTTTATGAATTTCTTTAGCTCTATAAATAAACCCTCTGGTACCTTTTCAGAAGCACATATATGCCTTATCCCTAAGGATGGTAAAGACTCTAAATTTTGTAAAAATTATAGGCCTATTTCCCTGGTTAACATTGACTATAAAATATTTTCATAAGCATTTGCAATTAGGTTGGATTCTTACCTACCAAACTTACTGGGAAAGGAACAGTCTGGATTTGTCAAGGGACGCTTCATTACAGATAACACCCGACTTCTTTTTAACATTTTGTCTTACCCGTCTCACCTAAAACACTCCCTAGTCGCAATTGCATTGGACGCTGAGAAAGCGTTTGATAGAGTTGAATGGGCCTATTTATTTTACACTCTTCAATGGTTTGGTTTTGGTCCAAAATTTATATCGTTGATTTCTCTTCTTTATTCCAATCCTCGAGCTGCAGTCTGTGCTAACGGTTTGGTTTCCTTATTCTATGATTTAGGAAAGGGAGTTCGTCAAGGCTGCCCATTATCCCCATTTTTATTTAATCTAGCTCTGGAACCTTTTCTCTCCAAATTACGCCTCAATTCAAACATACACCGTTTCCAAATGACTAATTGCCATATTAAACTTTCGGCTTATGCAGATTATATCTTGCTTTTTATTTCTAATCCTAGTGAATCGATACCTGCCTTTCTAGCTGAAGTCGAAGCATATTCTCCTATTTCTGGATATAAACTAAATAATGATAAATGTGAAATTTTGCCCCTAACAAAATATATTTAAACCTGATTTTAGTGCTTCTAATTTTACATGGAATACTAATCATATTAAATACTTAGGGCTATATATTACACCTAACATTTCAGATACGGTAACACTATGCATGAGCAAATGCATTTAAAAGCTTTCCAACTTAACTGCTAAATGGCATCCTCTCTACCTATCTTGGTGGGGACGATTAGATACCATTAAAATGATGTTAACGCCCATAGTCTTATATACTATTTCCAATATACCAGTGCCAATTCCTGTTAAATCGTTTCATAAAGTCACTTCAATTCTCTCTTCCTTTTTATGGAACAAGAAAAAACCCAGAATGCCTTTAAAGAGGGTAATTTGCTCTAAAATTGAAGGTGGAGTTAACTTTCCAGACTTTCGGGCGTATCAGAAAGCATTTCTTCTACGACAGGCATCTTACTGGTTACTTGCACCTACAGATGATTGCCCTCTCTGGACCTCAATTGAACGCCTCTTTCTTTCTCCCTTTTCTTTCGAGGAATATCTTTCCTTTTCTCGCAAGCCGCAGACCCTCTCTACCCCCATAATCAAATTGACCTCTAAACTCCTTCATCCATCACCTCCCCTTACACACCACACTATAGATTCCTTCCTCAACTCAACCATTTGGCATAATAAAAATCCATAACAAACCCTTTTACTGGAAAACATGGCAACAGAAAGGATTAATCTGGATCCACCAGTTATTTTCACAATCAATCTTTTTATCATTCTCCTCACTCAGCCAATTGTATAACCTGCCCGCTTCATTTACTACTAAAGATAATCTCTTAAAAGAAGCTGTGATGACTACCTTCACCCAAGTACTTAACACACCAACCATTTCTAATTGCCCTGTTTCCCACTCACAATTGCACACTTTGCTATAAAATGCACCTAAAGCTTCCACCATATACAATTATTTACAAGATACTACTATTATTAGGCAGAAGTCTAAGATAGAGGAAGCATGGGAAACTGATTTCCAAACCTCTTGGCCACCTTTATAGAAAAATGTATGGATTAAAATACGTAAATCCTCCAGAGTAGGAAGTACAACGCAAACACTGTTTTATGTATACAATAGACTTTTATTATCACCGTACATTTTAAGCAAAAGTTTTTCAACTGTGTCAGACACTTGCTGGACGTGTTCCTCTCCAAATGCTGATTTATTTCATATGTTATTTTCTTTTACCTCCGTATGCCACTTCTGGCAACAAGTTTGGACTCAAATCAACTTAATTTTTGACACAAGGTTCCCCTTTTCTTTCACTAATATTTTCTTGGGAATTTTCTCACCTGTTTGGGAAAACATGACTTTTAATGTTAAAATCATTGATTTGTTATTAACTGTTGCCTTTCAACAAATTACTATAAATTGGAAAGATTTTACAAAAATCTCTTATAGAGCCTGGTGGTACGCTGTCTGTCACAACCATAGATTGGATACTGCTTTTGTTTTCCCTATAAATCTGGCGACAAAACGTTTGGATTTATGGTCACCTGTTACTATATTTCTTGATGCAAGCACTAAAATATTTTTCCTGCAATAACCTTTACAACAGGAAGTTCCTAAACCCCCCTGATCCCCCAATTGTTCCTATTTTCCTTTCTTTTGCAATTTATTGGTATTCAGATTTTACGTGTATTATTTGTAATCCATATATTGTCATTTACATCCTGATTTGTTTATTTGTAAGTATGTTTTCTCTTGATATTTGGTTTGAGACTATTGTTATGTAACCCATATAGATACCTTTACATTTGTCAATAACATGTTCTTGAACTTAAAGCATAGTTTAACAGGTACGTTTGAAAGAGTTGACAAGCTCAAGTAGAGAGGATATGTATTCATTGAAGAGGAGAGGAGCAACTGTCGAAACATAGGTTACACCTACCTGATAGGTGAATGATGATGAACAGAACAGAAGACGGGACATTTTGAGCTCTTTCATTGAGGTAGGAGTTATTCCAACCATACATTGGATTCCCGTACTAATTAATCTTTGAACCAATAATTGGCAGTCATCGGCATCACATGCTGACAACAGGTCAAGTAGGCCCATCAGTCCTGGTCTCCTGTGAGTCTTTGAATAGGACAGGCTCAAAACCTTTGTCAGACACTTGCTGGACTTGTTCCCCTTGTGACTTCTCTAGGACTTCACAAATCTGTGCGGCACAGTACACACAGCTCCTAAATGTGAAAAACACTCTCTGAGGTGCAATGTATGCAGATCATGTTGTTTTAATGCATAGTTTGACAATGGGTCAGTGTGGAAGTTAACCACTATTGTGCACAAATGCAGGTTTTTATTCTAATGTAAAGGACAGCCCTCTACCACTTACCTATCCCTCCAAGACCTGCTTTTCTGTAGTAAGTCCTTTCCTATTTGCAAGGTATTTGCAAGGTAACCTCAGCCATATTAGGAAATTCCCTACATTTGCATATCCACAATCATCTTCTGCAAGTGGTCCATGATTGCAATAGTCTCATCCTTCAGTGTTCAAGGGTAGACCTGTTTTACTGTCTCCCTGGCAAAGGAGTATGAGCTTCAGCAGACCCTGTTTTTTCTGTTTACTTCTCCAGGTTAATTAAGAGATAGTGCATGGGTCACTTAACCTAATTACCTTTGCAGAATTTAGATAAAGAAGAGTTTATTTGTCTCAGCTAGTGTACGTAGAGTAAGAGACAGAGATGGTCGTGTTTGTTACAGATATAGCAGTTGACACTCAGAAAATAAGTGTGAATAGAGTGAAAATATAAATAGCAATATTTATGGAAGGGGGAGCCAGTTAATCATTTGTAGTCCAAATTCACTCATGGCCTGCTGCTTATGCAAGACTCCATTTGAAATGTATATCCACAATTGGTAAATTAAGAATATTGGGACTAACTACATTAGAAACTGGTATTTATAAGGTCACTCCAGATGGTGATTAATACTGATTTTGAGCTTCTGCCAGATTTGAATCCTGTTTGTCTCCTTCTGTCTGTCTGTCTAGGATGAGTAAGTGTTTACAGGAAATGTAGATATCAGAGAGAAGAGAAACGATCTGTTGGGCATTGATCCATATTTTACTGGGTCAGGCTGGTTGTTCACTGCTTCCTTACCTTACGCTTGATGTAATATTTGTTCAGGCCCATGATGAACTCTCCAGCTGATAGGGACAAATTAAATATCTCTTGTGCCAGCATAGAAGTAGAAGCTGCAAGGAGGATTTTTTGGAATATGTGTTGCCAGCACTGGTCTGCTGTTCAACTTGCGATATTGATAGTTTTAAGTACTTCATTGGTTTCTTTTATTGTCCATTTGCTGTAGCAGAGTTTAGCTTGTGTTTTTTGGGTGTAGCACAGATTGTCGAGGCTGACACGGGAAGACTATCAATGCCTGATTGGAAGAGGAAATGTGATTCAAAATTATCAGATTTTTCAATTAAATGATCTACCAAGATGCTGCAGTTTATGTAAGTGCGCTTTGTTCCCCGGGAGTGATGCCCAGGCTATAGAGTTCAGACACTATTTTGAAGAGCTATTTTAGGTGTGTATGTTGTTGGATCCCAATAATATCTTGGCACGTTTAGCATTTGCCCATCAAGGAATTTATTGATTAACGGTTAGATGTCTATGAAGCCATGACTTGAATAGTAAGTGCATTGCTCCACTTTCCATTGTTTGTATGATGTTTGTATGATGTTTAGTCACAGCTGTTAATTCTTGTAACATTTCAATGTGGCCTGTTGATTTTCATGGTCAATGATTGAGTGAGTGAGTGGTATACCTCATCAACCCGTTCCGTGCTTATGACGGAACCAAACCGTCATGAGCCATGAGCAGCGTGTGCTCATGACGGCGTGGTCCCATCATGCAAGTTGCTGCTCCGCCCCACGCAGCATTAATTCCCCACCTGTGCGGGTGAATTAATTAGTGAGCGGGGATATGATGGAACCACGCCGTCATGAGCACAGGCCGCCCATGACTCATGACGGCGTGGTTCGGTCATGAGCACAGTGGCAACATGCTCACCCCCCACCTCTGCGCCGCTGTGAAATTCGCACCGCGGTGAAGGGGTTAAAACTAGCTAAGTTATCTCAGTACCAAGAGTGAAAGCATTGTAACAGCATTTGTTAGTGTCATGACCCTTACCCTAACCCTTGTGCATGTGTTCCCTTTCAAGGACTCTGTGGGGTTTTAATTGTGGGTCCCAAGCCACGGCCATAGGGCCCTCCCGCTATGAAGCCTTGGGTCACGGATTGCGCTAAACCTCCAAGCTCTCCTCTGCAAGTGGCAGTCCTATAGCTTGGGGCAGGAGGGGGACAGGAACATGTGTGGTTTGAGCCAGGATGACAACAACTCTCACAACAATACCTGTTCTAACGGGATTGGTGGCCATCTTGGCTGTGGCCTTCATTTTAACCTGCAGCCATCTCCCTTTTCCCCTCTTGCTCTCACCAGTTCTCATCGCTTCAGGAACCATACCTTGTTCCTTCCTGTTTCTTTCCCCTTCCAATCCTTAACATCTTCAGACTGGAATCTCAACTATGATTACTCACTGGGGGACCTGCAAATACATTGAAAAAAAGAATATTAAGCAAGGGCACAGACACAGCACATGTGATCTGCATACAGTGACCTCATCTAAAGTTCTCCAGGTTCTCTGGTCGATTGGCAGTCATACGTTTTACCAACAAGAAAGACAGAAGCAGAACATTTAAACACATGATATCATAGATGCTATGCTATTTTTTAGGGCCTGATTACGAGGTTTATCGTCTGTTTGCCGTATTACAAGTTGGGGTGTTACCCGGGCAGTGACCGCAGGCACTGCCAGCACACCACCTACTGCCGGGACAGTGGTGGGGGGGGAGAGAGGGATGCCGGCCTCTATATGGCAGTCCAGAGGAGCAAGACTGCCATCCGTATAATGAGTTGGCTGTTTCGCCAGCCGACAGCTGCGATCAGACCATCACCCAAAGGAAGGCGGAAAGAAAGGATTTGGGGTGCGTACTCACCACTGTCCTGATTTGTCCAGCAGATTTCAAGGTGGATCCCTTCCTGCATGTCCACCCTATACAGGAGCATCTTTACCCCGAGGAAAATGACCCTGTTTGCAATGATATACAGGTAAGAGCACAATATACTATGTACCAATTGCCAGGACTGGCCATATATGGGCCGGAACCCGGTAATGGGTAGTTGGTATGTTTCCATATGGTTCATGCACATGTATAAATTCAACACATATGTAGTCGAAATGTACACATATGCATTGATTTATATGAAATTACATTGCCTACCACCGCAAGACCACCACAGGCACACCGTTAGACCCGCAGGCAACTCGTATAATGGTGGGCGGGAGATCTCAAGTGCAGCGGTTTCCTAGGGGGCATGGACCAGGTCGGACTGCCAAACTCATAATCAGGCCCTTAGTATGCATGTGTAATGTGTGCCCATAAACAAAGCAAAATAGGCCTTATTTAAGGAACAATTCCTAAAGCATGCATTATAATGGGACTAATAGGGCAATAAGGAATATGTATAACATAGTTTAGTGATAGTTATAATCCAGGTTGGAGTACAGAAATACAAACCTCCCTAAGTTCTATTGTTCTTTTGTTCTAAACATAGGTCAAAATGTAGGTGTTCTATAGTATTCTTAAAATGTCCATGCCTAACCAGACCACTTTCATAGCACTGCAGGTATTAACCTACATTTGATATAGCATTACGCTCATACTCCGAACCCCAACATTTTAGGCACCCTAAAATTTAGATCCCCTAAACTGCACCTCTGGCTGTTCTGCTCTAGGGTTGGTTTTGCACTAAAAGGCACCTTTCTCAACATTAGACTCAACATTAGTTTAGCAGAGTTGAAAATAATTAATTTGGACCACTCAATAACTGAGTTCTAAACCAGTAAAAAATTAAAGGACTATATTACAAAATTCTTAGAAATCAAGGGATACATATTAAATGCCATGAAGGCTCAAAATGCACAGAACACAGTAAGAAATCAGAAATATTCTAAGCGGCTCATTACGAGTACAGCTGTCCATAGGACCTCCGTACCCATGGTGGCAGTCCAACCACTACCACCACTGCAGCACAGTACGCCAAATTAGTGTGGCGGTCGGGCTGCCACAGGACTACTGCAGCCGCTGCGGCACCGCGGAGCATATAACAAGTTGCCTTTCACCACCCTTTCCATGGCGGTGAGCCTGCCATGAAAAGGGTGGTGGAGAGGCAACTAAGGGGGCACTAACAGGGCTCCCTGCGGTGCCAGGGTCTGGGAGTGCATGCATTGTGGCTCATGTTGTGCCAGGGTGTCAATTTGCATGTAAGTTTCTGCACTGTGAGCCATGCACCACATGGTGCATGCCACACCATGCAGGAACATGCAGTGCCTGTCTAAGTGATGTTTGAATACACTGTGGTGTGAACACTTGTTTTTGTAGGAAGGAGTCTTACTGGATATGGTGTTTATCAGAGTTGACTAATTAGACCCATTTGCTTTAGAAGAGTTGTGAGTAGAGTTAAGGCTCTTCCAACAGCCTACTATGCAGACCCACCAGAGAGGTCTAAACGGAGAGGCCACTCTATCCAGAAACCCTGCTATGCACCCCTATCATCTGAGAGAGACATCTGACAGTAGAGGGCAGTCCCACTTCACAGACTACAACGCACACCCGTAATCTAATAGAGAGGTCTGAAAAGAAAGGCAAGGTCATCCACATACCCTACTACACACACCCATCATCTGAGAGAGAGGGCTGACTGAAGAGGCCACTCCATCCCTACACCCTACTAAACACACCTGTCATCTGCGAGAGAGGTCTGAGAGAAGAAGGCAGTCCCTCTCCATACATTACCATGCACATTCATCATCTGTGAGAGATGTCTGAAAGGAAGGCCAGTCCATCCCCACACCCTACAAACCACACCTTTCACCTGACAGAGACGTCTGACAGGAGAGGGCAGACCCTCCCCACACACTACTATAAACATTTGTCATTTGAGAGAGAGATCTGAAAGGAGAGGTCAGTTCATCCACACACCCTATCATGCACACCTGTTATCTGAGAGGGAGGTTTGACAGGAGAGGGCAGTCCCTCCCCACTCACTGCTATGTACACCTGCCATCTGCGGGAGAAGTATTAATGGAGAGGCTAGCCCATCCACACACTCTACGATGTCTACCCATAATCTGAGCGAGAGGTCTGATAGGAGAGGGCAGTCCCTCGCCACAGACTACTACGCACACCCGTCATCTGAGGTAGAGGTCTGAAAGGAGAGGCTCGTCCATATCACACTGTACTATGCACACCCGTCATCTGAGAGAGATGTATGACAGGAGTGGCCTGCCACTCCCCACAAACTACTACCCACAACTGTCATCTGAGAGAGAGGTCTAGCAAGACAGGTCAGTCCCTTCCCATACATTACTATGCATATTCGTCATCTGAGAGAGAGAGCTCTGATAGGAGAGGCCAGTCCATCCAAACACCCTTCAATGCACACCCTTCATCTGAGAGAGAGGTCTGATAGAGAGGGCAGTCCTTCTCCACACACTACTACACACACACATCATTTGAGAGTCCTGAAAATAGAGGCCAGTCCATCCACACACCCTACTATGCACACCCATCACCTGAGAGAGACATCTGACAGGTGAGGGCTGTCCCTCCCCACAGGCCACTAGACACAACTGCCATCCAAGAGAGAGGTCATATCTGTCATCTGACAGAGAAGTTTGGAAGGAGAGGGCAGTCCCTTCTCACACCCTATTGTGGCTATCCAATATGCAAGACTGTTCTCAGTAGAGGGGCTAGTCCCTTCCATATACTACTGTTTCCCTACAAATCTGTTGCGATCCTGCTAGTGTCAGGTGAGAGTAGCCTGCAAGCTTCAGGGAGTGAAGCTTGCCGCATCGGTCTTGTTCAATTCTGCGAGCATCTTGCGAGACTCACACGCAAAATTACTGGGCCTACCACAAGGTGTTTTATGATCCAGTGAGAGTCTCACAAGATCCTATAGGGAGAAGTAGAAAAGAAGGGCCAAGGTTCAACCAACAGTTAACATTCTTATTTAGATGGTTGAAGAAATGATGTGATGTGATTGACTGAAAATCTAGAGATAGCTCACATTGTCTTTGGTGCTTTGAAGGAGAAGGACGTCTCTTTGAGTTGTGCAGGCGAGTAAGGAGCCTACTTTGTCTCCCCCCATAGTCTGCTTGAGGGCAAATAAAGACCACTTAGCCTTGTTCCCCCAAAGCATTCATAACTGACCTCTTATCATGTCTAGCTGCCATTTGATGCATCTAGATGTGGCAGACTGGTCAAGGCCTTCCATGGGTTTGATGTCTACCTTGACCTTGTGACCTGTCTTAATCAGCTGCACTTCCCGCATGCAAGCGATGGCAATAGAGGAGATAGTCCCCGTATTGTGGCTTTGAAGCCATCCCACAGAGTATGTCCCGAGATCTCAAGGAGGGCATTGGTTTCGAAGTACGCAAACATTTATTTTTGAATTGCAGCGATATCAACAGGATCCATAAGCAAATGGGGTAGGAGTCGCCAACGGGGGCAAGCTAGAGTGATCCCTAATTGGGCATGAACACAGAAAGAAATGCCCAAAAGGCAAGCAGAGTCCAGGCTCTGCATCAATACGTGAGTATGAGGAGAGGACGTGGGAATAGAATGAATAATCTCAAACCCCGGGGTGGCTGTATCTCCAATCATTCACCAATCTTAGGTCAGTGAGGTTGTATTTGATGGCAGTAGACATCGCTCCCACCTCCTGGATGGAGCAGCACTATGGTCTAGTTCAGGATCCCACACTAGATTAAAAAGCCTCTCCCAAACATGTCCCTGCCCACCTGTGTCGCATAATCTCGTAGGTATATATCTTGGGCTTGGTTAGCGGCGTAAATATTCAGAAAAGTAAGGGGTCAGGTCCCAATTGGGCACTCAATTTTAGAAAGTGGCCATTATCGTCACAAACAATTTTTATTATCTTGGTGCAAAAGGAGGCCTTGAATAGGATAGTGACTCCAGTAGTTTTAGTCGTGCGTGTGCCCAGTAGCTAATAGGATATTTTGGGTGAGACATGCGGGGAGCATCGTGGCGGAGTAGGTGGGTTTCCTGCAGGAATATAACATTGGGGTCCTGCATAAGAGGGTAGCACCATACCTGACACTGTTTGTTAGGTGTGTACAGTCACCATGTGTTAATATGTGGGATAACAGCCATGGAGAGAGAAGTGGTGCGTGCCTTCAGAGCAGTGGACGACCGCACTGCCAACACATGCAAATAAAAAGGATTTTAAAAAATAAATCTGAGTAAAATAAATCTGAGCGCACTGCCCGCTACCGGCCCCGGGACATAGGAAGGGGGCCCGTCGGGGGCGGGGCTGCGGCAGAGAGTGACAGGCAGCGCACAGGCAGAGCAGAATAGCGGAGGAGTAGTAGACTTCACTACGCATGTAGTACTCGGTATTTAGACTGGCCCGCGCAGGCGTACAGTGGTAGACCTTCCCCCCCCTCTCTATAGCACTCAGCACATAGGCACTGTCAGGCAGGGACCTGGGGCTCCAGTCTCATCATTGGACAGATAGTATCCTGCTCGTAGCCAATCCTGGCACAGTGAATTTGAATTTAAAAGTATTTATTAAGCGCACGATTACCTGGCGGTTTCTTGGCGCTGGGTGAGTAGACCCTGGGGAGCACAAAGAGTGGGAGCTAGGGTGAAAAAGCCTGTGAGAAAAGATGAGTTTTGAGCACCCTTCTGAACTCAGGATATGTCACTGTTGACCTGATGGCTAGAGGAAGGGAATTCCAGAAGGCGGGAGCCAGGACAGAGAACTTCGTACCCCCGGATTTGATCTTCCTAAACCGGGGAACCGAAAGGAGAGATAGGGAAGAAGAGCGCAATTGTCTACTGGGAATGTAAGCCTTGATTTTAGAGTTGATGAAAGCTGGGGCGGTTCCGGCAAGGACCTGGAAGGTCATGCATCCCATCTTAAAAAGGGCGCGTTCTTTAATGGGAAGCCAATGAAGGGCTCTAAGTAGCGGGTGACATGATGTGACTTGGGAAGAGCATAGGCTAAGCGAGCGGCTTGGTTTTGGACCAATTGGAGACGCCGAAGGGCATAGGCAGGAACACCATTGTACAGAATGTTGCCATAGTCCAGGCGTGAGAGGACCATGGCCATAATTATAAGTTAAAGAGCTGCAAAGGAAAAGAACCGTTAAATCTTTCGAATAGTGCTTAGGGCGAAGAAGCAAGAGGAAACTACCGTGCTAATCTGAGAGTGTAAAGTGAGGTGTTGGTTGAGTGTTATCCCTAGTGTTTTAACTAAGGGAGAAGGTAATGGGGGAGGGCCAAGGGAAGGGGGCCAAAAAGCAAGAGTCCAGGAACTAGAATTGCCACCAGTGAGAACCAGCTCGGTTTTATCAGGGTTGAGTTTAAGGTGGTTGAAGTTCATCCAATCCCTGATAAAAACCATAACAGATTGAAAATTGTGAATGGAATGTAGGGAATCAGAGAGATTAAAAATGAGCTGTAGGTCATCGGCATCATTGAATACCGTGACCTCCATCTTCTGTAAAGCAAAAATGAGGGTGAAAATGTATAAATTAAACAAAAGAGGGGAAAGAGAGGAACCTTGGGGAACGCCACACTGCACCCTGTGCGAGGGAGCGGAGAAGTCGGCCGGATGGACGGCCTGCGTGCGATCCCTCAGAAAGGAAGTGATCCAGGCCAAAGCTGACCCCCCGATGCCCGCCGCCTCGACACGGGTAAGGAGGATGGTGTGGTCCACCATGTCGAAAGTGGCGGACAAGTCAAGGAGAACGAGGGCCTGGGGCAAGTTGATATCCATCCCCTCTCTGAGCGTGTCCATGACCGAGATTACGACTTTTTCGGTAGAGTGTAGCGGGCGGAAGCCCGCCTGACACGGCGCTAGGCAGCAGCTGTCCTCAATAAAAGAACTGAGGACTTTAGTGACATGGCGCTCTTGGACTTTACCCAGAAATGGGAGGAGGGAAATAGGACGGTAGTTGGTGAGAGAAGTCGGGTTGGCGCTGGGCTTCTTCAGGATAGGAATAATGGTGTCCGATTTGTGAGGGGAAGGGACAACACCCTGCTTGAGGGAGTCATTGAGGAAAGTGAGGGGGGGTAGGGGACACGCCGAGAAGATCTCTCTCAAAATGTGAGCTGGGCAAATGTCGGAGGGGGATCCTGAATTCACTCGAGGGAGCAGAGAAAGAAAAGTTTCCCTCGTCAAGGGGACTATCTGATCTAATTGGGAAATGTTAGACGATGGATGGGGGTCATAGAATGCCGGGGAGGGTGGGGTATGTTAGCCTTAATGACCACAATTTTCTCAATAAAAAAGTCACTGAGAGAATCGCAGAGGGACTGGGAGGGGGAGGGCTTGAGGGTAACTCTGTCTGAGGAGGCTAACTCATAGACTGTGGCAAAGATTTCCCTGGGTTGATTTTCGGACAAGAGAATTTTGCCAGAGAAGTAGTTGGTCTTAGCATTAAGAATGGCTTTTTTTATAATCATTTAAGATGGAAGTATACTGTGATTTTAGCGTCGGACAGTAAGCGCGTCTCCAGGCGCGCTCTGCCCGGTGCACTGCAAGTTTTTTCTCTTTAAGGTCAGTGCTAAACCATCTATTGGCATCATGGGCGCGTCTAATTCTGACGCGCCTTAGAGGAGCCACTTGGTCGCAGGCACTAGACAGCCATTTGTTAATGGAGTCTGCTTGAGATGGCAGAGTAAGTTCCTCAAGGACAGGACAGGAGGCTGAAAGGGAGGAGCAAAGGGAGGGCACTTCTACTTTATTCCAATTGCGTGCCCAGGTGTTCGTGGGAAAAGAGTTTTTTTTTCTAGACTTAGATCAAGGAAAAACGAAATCAAATAGTGATCAGACCAGAGGCAAGGCATAACAGTGGGTGCGGGAACGGGAATATTAAGTGACCAGGGGCTAGATGTAGGTAATTCCGATTTACCTACTCTTAAATACCGAATCTTACCGAATCGGTATTTAAGAGTAGGTAAATAGGAAGGAGGCAGATGTAGGTAATTTTTATTTCACAATTACCGATTCTGTAAGATTCGGTATTTACCGATTCAGTAAATACCGAATTGGTATTTCCCATTGATTCCTATGGGCCTTGAAGCCCATGGGAATCAATGGGAAATACCAATTCGATATTTACCGAATCGGTAAATACCGAATCCTGCAAGGGGGAACGGGGTTTCACTTTGACACCCTGTAGCACCCCAATTCCAGGCTTGTGTGCCATGTGGCACACAGACATGCCCTGTGGCACAGGTGTACATGCACAGATGTGCATGTACACCTGAATTCGGTATTTTACCACCCAATAGGATTGGGTGGTAAATACCGACTCCTAAAGGGCCTGTGGCACTCTTTGAAGTGCCAGCTACATCTGGATTTACTGATTCGGTAAATATACCGATTCAGTATTTTACCGATTCGGTAACTTTACCGATTCGGTAACTTTACAGAATCGGTAAAATATAGGCCCCCTACATTAGAAAACCATAATACCGGTCGGTAACGGCCGAATTCGGCCGTTACCAACCGGTATTAGGGCTCCTACATCTGGCCCCAGATTTGATCCAAAATGTGACCTTGAATGTGAGTGGGATGTGAACATGTGACAGGAAATTTAAACTGAGGAGAAGTTCAGTGAATTCTTTCGACATGGCATCTTCCGCAGGGTCAGAAGGCCAAAAGTTAAGATCTCTGAGCACCAGGACCGATGAGTTGTTTACTGCTAGGGTAGCTAGTAGCTCCTGGATAGCAGGGAGAAAGTGAGGCATTTTTTTGGGGGGGGCGATAGATTAAAACACAAGTGATAGGGACATGAAAGGAGGCAGATCGCACCACCAGGCAGTCGACTGCCGTAATGGATGGGGGTGATAATAATTGGAAGTGGAGTCCAGAACGAATAATCAGGGCAACCCCCCTTCCAGCCTTCCCCGCAGGCCGATCGGCACGTAAGGCATAGTAGGGGGCGGGGAGAGCCGCTAGTAAGTTAGGCAGGGAATCAGGGCAAAACCAGGTTTCTTTAAGGAACAGAAGATCTGGTTTGTATGTGTCTAAGAAGACAAACAAATCAAGGTGATGTTTAACTGCGGATCTGGTATTCAAAAGAAAAGCTGAGATGGTGGGCGTAGGGTCAACTAGGGAGGAGGAACCTATTTCAGTAGTGGGGGAATGGAATGATGAGGGCATGTTAACCGGGAGGGAAGGTGTAGGATTAGCTCGGGCAAAGCCGGTGTTAGTGATGTGAGCCAGGGTTGCGGGGCAGAGCTGCCAGGGACCTTGGTAAGAGCAAAGATGGTCCGAAGAGTAGGTGATATAATGGGCATAGTGAGGTGCCCCTGGCCCCGACCGGCCGCGGACGGGTGCAGACGGGCTTACCTTAGGCGCACCTTCGGCGCGCAAGAGGCGCGCCCGCTGCGCTCATCCGCTGTGCGCTCGATGGCACATGTGCACTTTATGGCAAGCAGCCTCGAGCAGCTGGACCGCTAACTCCAGTCTGAGCGCCCTTCAGGCTACCCCCAAAATGGCGCCCGCCCTCCACCCAACCGGCACGAAGAGCCGCAGTGGGAGAGCCGCCCTCCACACAATCGGCAGGGAGAGCCGCGATGGACCGGGGCAGGGGAGGCCACACAAAAGGTAACAGTTGCACAGATGATCGTACAATTTAAAAAACAGAGCACCAATGTGCAAAATGTAAATTATTTAAAAAGTAAAGCGCCTGCATCTAAATCATGCAGAAGCGCCAAAATGTCATCCGCTACACACACAGGTATTAACAATGCTGCCCCTTGCTGTCGCAATGCCCCCAATGGGATACAGGAGCTGCCACCACCTGTTGAGCCCACAGAGAGCCCAGCGAAATCTGCCGCTTTATGGCGAGCAGCCTCGAGCAGCTGGACCGCTAACTCCGGTCTGAGCGCCCTTCAGGCTACCCCCAAAATGGCGCCCGCTCTCCACCCAACCGGCATGAAGAGCCGCGGTGGGAGAGCCGCCCTCCACACAATCGGCAGGGAGAGCCGCGATGGACCGGGGCAGGGGAGGCCGCACAAAAGGTAACAGTTGCACAGATGATCGTACAATTTAAAAAACAAAGCACCGATGTGCGAAATTTAAATTATTTAAAAAGTAAAGCGCCTGCATCTAAATCATGCAGAAGCGCCGAAATGTCATCCGCTACACACACAGGTATTAACAATGCTGCCCCTTGCTGTCGCAATGCCCTCAATGGGATACAGGAGCTGGCACCACCTGTTGAGCCCACAGAGAGCACAGCGAAATCTGCCGCTTTATGGCGAGCAGCCTCGAGCAGCTGGACCGCTAACTCCGGTCTGAGCACCCTTCAGGCTACCCCCAAAATGGCGCCGCTCTCCACCCAACCGGCACGAAGAGCCGCGGTGGGAGAGCCGCCCTCCACACAATCGGCAGGGAGAGCCGCGATGGACCGGGGCAGGGGAGGCCGCACAAAAGGTAACAGTTGCACAGATGATCGTACAATTTAAAAAACAAAGCACCGATGTGCGAAATGTAAATTATTTAAAAAGTAAAGCGCCTGCATCTAAATCATGCAGAAGCGCCAAAATGTCATCCGCTACACACACAGGTATTAACAATGCTGCCCCTTGCTGTCGCAATGCCCCCAATGGGATACAGGAGCTGCCACCACCTGTTGAGCCCACAGAGAGCACAGCGAAATCTGCCGCTTTATGGCGAGCAGCCTCGAGCAGCTGGACCGCCAACTCCGGTCTGAGCGTCCTTCAGGCTACCCCCAAAATGGCGCCGCCCTCCACCCAACCGGCACGAAGAGCTGCGGTGGGAGAGCCGCCCTCCAAACAATCGGCAGGGAGAGCCGCGATGGACCGGGGCAGGGGAGGCCACACAAAAGGTAACAGTTGCACAGATGATCGTACAATTTAAAAAACAAAGCACCGATGTGCGAAATGTAAATTATTTAAAAAGTAAAGCCCCTGCATCTAAATCATGCAGAAGCGCCGAAATGTCATCCTCTATACACACAGCTATTAACAATGCTGCCCCTTGCTGTCGCAATGCCCCCAATCGGACACAGGAGCTGCCACCACTTGTTGAGCAGTGGCGCTGTTAACGCTGCGCCAGGATTGGCTGCTGCAGCAGGATCGTGCCGCGCGTGGGTGTTGGCTGCTCTGCTGAGGGGCCGCACTGTATGGCCAATCACATATGGCTATATCCAGCCATGTCGAGGTGATTGGCCATTTCCTACGTCACCAGGCGTGGCGCCCACAGCCAACACAACAACACTAAAGTGAAAGTGGAAGAAGTAAGTAGATGACGAGTCAGAGTCTGAGAGAGCGTGACCCCAGGCCAGTTCGTCGTCGTTCTTGTGTGCCTACTATGGAGTCCGGACGGTCCGGACCTCCTGGTGCTTTGTTGGGAATGTGTGCACCACTTACTGTCTGCACTGCCACTGAATCTGCGACTCTGCGTCGTCGGTCGGAAGACATCGAGTAGAAGTTGACGTCGTCACGGTCACCCGCGTCCACATAAGTTTTTTACTGTGCCGCCAGGCCTCCTCTGAGTCACTCTGATGGACCTCTGCATTTCCATCCCTAACCAGCATTGGACCAATGCTACTCCAGTCCAGCCGTTTTGGAGAGACGAGTAGAAAAAATTGAAGTGGGAAGAGCCCAGAACATAAGTGTGAGCTGACGGCTAACCCAACTTCTATGTCTACTTCACTGTTTTTGGTTCTCAAAATATGGTCACCTTATTCATGGTGTTAGCGGTTTGTGGTTTTTGGACCCCAGTGCTCATGGTGTTTGACAGAATTTGTTCATGATGTTGAAGAGCAGTGCTTGACTTATGGTTTTGGAGTCAGACCCCAGTGTATAGCAAATGGTGTTGGACAGAAGTGTTTAGTTTGTAGGGACAACACAGTGCTTTGCTCAGTTTGTTGGACAGTAGCACTTCATGGTTTGAGACAAGAGCAGCTTCTTGCGGTATTTGTCAGCGGCGTGTGGTTAAGTGCTTTGCACAGCAGGCCTAGTGCTGGCCCAGGAGAGGTAGTCTGAATGGGTTTGTGCCGCACAGAAGCCAGAAGAGTATGTGGGGTGCAAGATAATTTTTGGAGAGGAAATCAAAACAACGCGATCTAAGGCAATCATCCTCATATCCAGGGAGACTGACAACCACACCTCTTTATTCTGATATTAAATGCTGCCCGTAAACACGTTTGCTTTTTCAAAGAAGGGCTATTTGGTTTATTTATTTGTTGCACCTCAAAGAAAAAGTGCGCCTATGGACTGACTGCAACTTGTATAGTAAACTGAATTGTGTAATATTTAATGCAACTGTATATTTAAAAGTACTTTCTTCTGAAATTAAATGCTGCCCGTAAACACGATTCCATCTTCAAAGGAAGGCTATTTGGTTTATTTATTGATCTTGTGCATCACTCAACAGCTCGCGGTAGGCGGTGTCACCATCCTGGGCACTGGCAAACTCATATCCCCAGCACCCTGTAGCCTTAACCAATCATTGCTCATCTATAGCCCCCAGGGCCCTGATGAAAATCCCATCTATCTAATTATTGCTGATACTAAATGTGCTTCATTGAAAGCTTGGAGTCCCATGCTGGGCTTAAAGGTTTAACTTACTGACTTATAGGCTGTGTTAGAGCAGCTCAGCTGCTATGAGTGCGACCGCCGTCACCAAAGGGAACTTCTGCCGGAAGCTTGCATCCCCGTAGACAGGGCAGGATGGGTCACGTGTAAAGGCAGGTACTGGGGAAGAATCGGGCACTTTGAGGGCAGGTACAGGCCAGTTCTACCTCCTGCTCACCATTTCGGAGTTCTAATTTCATGACAATCGCTCACTTAATTTATTTGAAGCAAACCTCAGGTCAGGAAAGAAAGTGTGCACATGATTATGACAACACGGTTCAGCAGCAAGCAAGCCAATTATGCTTTTGCCTATCTTTTGTATGTGAATGTTCGATTTTCAGTTTTTTTATGTTTGCACTGTACCAAGTACTGACCTAGGCAGGATTGTGCTGCTTTGTGTTGTTAATGTTTAAAGAGGCTTGAAACAGGATGGTAAAATTGACCTTGGTGTGGGTGAGGCACAGGGAAGCACTGCTGCCAGTATCATGCCAGCTCCAGAGCCCTAACCTTCCCTTTCCAGTGCTTTCCAACCCTGTGCCTCACTAGTGGCAATTTGAAAAAGAAAGCATGCACTGTGTTCTCATAAACAGGCCTGTGAGTTAGCATAGCAGTTCTCTGATTATACAGAATAAGCAGTTACCAGCGACATTATCGTAGGAAATATTATTTTATTGATATCATAACTACAGTTTCACAATTGCTTTATGACTCTTCTTGCTTTCTAAATTGTACTTGAAAATGCACCATTTGCCCGCACATTTTACAAAATGTTCCCAGGGGAGAATCCCTGGAACCCTTGTAATGACAGTCAGGCTCACTCACTACGCTTGCTTGCCACATGGCACTCATCATGAACTTTTACGCCTCACCACTTTCAAATGTCACCAGCCGCCACTGCTTCAGAGTACATGGAAGGA
>NW_028250579.1:0-36721 GCF_964263255.1 Lissotriton vulgaris | reverse complement strand
ATTGTCCTGGAATTTAGGGCAAGATTTCGAGATTGGTGGATGGGTTATTCCATCACAATTGTGACAGGTAATCGGTCCACGATATTACTAATGCATTAAATCGATATATATTCTATTTATTTATTTATTTATGCAATTTTTAAAGCGCAGCAATTACCCATGGGTGTCTCGGCGCTGTGAGCTAAGTCTTGTCCCAGTATTTTAAAGATTTTAGTGCAGTAATTTTATGTTGGCCGTTGCTAATGAGTCACTGAGAAAACAACCATGTCTTTAGTTGTTTTCTGAAGATGATCAGTGTAGGACTGGTTTTTATTTTAAGAGGAAGAGAATTCTATAGCTTTGCAGCTGCAATGGTGAAACGTCTGTCTCCCCAGTTAAATTTCCTTGTTCCGGGGATTTGAATCAGGTGAGCAGTATTCAAACGTAAAGTTCTTGGGGTTGGAAGAGGCTTGAGGGAGTCACTGAGAAATTTTGGTCCTATATTATTTACTGCCTTGTAATCAATGCATAAGGCCTTAAACTTGGTTCGACTCCTGACCGGGAGCCAGTGCAGTTGAGCCAGGTGTTTGGAAACAGAGGTGAATTTTGGGATGCCCAATAGTATTCTTGCCGAGGCGTTCTGAATCATTTGAAGTTTTGAAATAACCTTCTCTTGCGCATTGAGGAGGAGGGCATTACAATAGTCAGTGCGAGAAAACACCAACGTTGAAATTAGGGTTTTGCCTGTAGTGGTGGGAAGATAAGGCAGAAGTTTCTTAATTTTTCGTAAAATGTTGAGACTACAGAGTTCACATGGTGATGAAAAAGGAGTTTGTCGTCAAATATTACTCCTAAGTTTCTAACTTTGCTGACCAGTTCAGGTGGAGTGGCCATTTCCTCTGGCCACCATGAGGGAGACCAAACAGGCTGAACCTTACCAAACAACATTACTTCGGTTTTTGAAGAGTTCAATTTAAGACAATTGGAGGCCATCCAACTGCTGATGGCCCGCATGCCATCCTTGAAGTTTGCCGTTATGGTGGAACCGTTTTTATGTATGGATAGTACCAACTGTGTATCGTCAGCATATGTGGTTAGGTTGATGTTGTGTGCTTTTATTACCCTCGCCAAGTCCAAAACATAGATATTAAAGAGGGTCGGACTTAGCGAGGAACCTTGTGGGACACCACAGGGGAGGGTAAACGTCGGAGAGGTGAATGAGCCCAACTCTATGGCACTTGTAATACTGCAGACAGGATATCCACCTTGATTGTGATTGAGTACTCCATATGTCGAACTCTAGATCTAGCCCATAGTCTTGATTCACCACAGTATTTTGATAACCAAATGACCAGTTCACCACTCTCTCAATCTGTGGATATTATTATCATAAGATTTGTAATGCTCATGGCTGCCCCAGGAACGTGTCGCCCTAGAGTAATCAAATACCTGTGGCTATAAAAGCTGAAGAGGAATTACAATAGTAAAATGCCAGGTCTTTATGGCTTTGCGAAAGACAAGATGATTCTGCATCCCTCTCATGGAGGCTGGGAGAGAGTTCAAGAGTCTGGCCACAAAAGTTCCAAAGGAGCGGCCTCCAGCCCTGGCTCTTAAGACTCAGGGAAAAAAAAGCCAACCCTCGGTCAGCTGAACATAGAATGCGCCAAGGAACATAGAAGGCCAGCAGATCTGCTAACCCTGGCGGTGCATGTTGAGTCACAATTTTATGAGTCACACATAGCATTTTAAATTGGATTCTTTTTCTACTGGCAGCCAATGTAAGTTAGGTCGAAACTTAGACACTGAGCAAGATTTTGGAAGCGCCAGAAGAGTGCGGGCTGCTGTATTCTGTATTCTCTGCAGACGCCAGATACTGGAATTATTGGCGCCCAAGTAGAGAGAATTGCCATAATCTAGTCTAGATAAAATGGTGGCCTGAACAATGGTATGACAGATTTTTGAATTAAAGAACCCAAGTAGAGGTTTTAATCCTTGCAGGAGCCCAAAGCAGGACCCTGCTACTGATTTGCATTGAATGTCAAAGGAGAGACAACTATCAATCCAAACACCTAGATTCTTAACTGCCTCTTTAGACAGGGGTGTTGGTTTTAGTTGGTCTGGCCAATATTGCTCTGACCACAAGTCAAGGTCTCTCCTGAACAGCAGAATTTCTGACTTATTGGCATTCAACTGCAGGCAGTTCGAAGGCATCCAGTCCGCGATCACCAACAAGTCCTCCTTGAATTTAACAAAGTTGTGGTTACATTTCTTAGAAAAGGAAATAACCAATTGGGTGTCGTCAGCGTACGACACCAACGACAACCCTCTACTTTTAGCCACAACCGCTCAGGGTTGAACATAAATGTTAAAAAGTAGGGGGCTCAATATTGAGCCTGGTGGCACCCCCTGTTGCAGTTGCAAGCAAAACAGGTGATGGACAGAATGTGGATCAATGTCACACATTCACCCCAGTCCAAAGATCTGGGCCCAAATCCATCATTTGTTTGCACTCCACACCACCCTGGGTTAGACAATGGCGATATGCAAATCAGCTCTGACCCTGTGCCCCATGGGAACAGTCCAGTCCGAACTACAAAAGCCATGTCCTTCCCAGAACGTAATCAAGCATCCGAGGACCGGACCGGTTTTGATGTAACACCTCTCATCAGCCCGGCTAGCTTGACTCCAGTGGTTTGGAGTGCCTGGGACCCACGTCTGAGCACCCCCAGCGCACTTATGGCGGCAATTGCAAACAAAACAGGTGATGGACAGAATGTGGATCAATGTCACACATTCACCCCGGTCCAAAGACCTGGGCCCAAATCCATCGTTTTTTTGCACTCCACACCACCCTGGGTTAGACAATGGCGATATGCAAATCAGCTCTGACCCTGTGCCCCATGGGAACAGTCCAGTCCGAACTACAAAAGCCATGTCCTTCCCAGAACGGAATCAAGCATCCGAGGACCGGACCGGTTTCGAGGTAACACCTCTCATCAGCCCGGCTAGCTTGACTCCAGTGGTGTGGAGTGCCTGGGACCCACGTCTGAGCATCCCCAGCGCACTTATGGCGGCAATTGCAAACAAAACAGGTGATGGACAGAATGTGGATCAATGTCACACATTCACCCCAGTCCAAAGATCTGGGCCCAAATCCATCGTTTTTTTGCACTCCACACCACCCTGGGTTAGACAATGGCGATATGCAAATCAGCTCTGACCCTGTGCCCCATGGGAACAGTCCAGTCTGAACTACAAAAGCCATGTCCTTCCCAGAACGTAATCAAGCATCCGAGGACCGGACCGGTTTCGAGGTAACACCTCTCATCAGCCCGGCTAGCTTGACTCCAGTGGTGTGGAGTGCCTGGGACCCACGTCTGAGCATCCCCAGCGCACTTATGGCGGCAATTGCAAACAAAACAGGTGATGGACAGAATGTGGATCAATGTCACACATTCACCCTAGTCCAAAGATCTGGGCCCAAATCCATCGTTTTTTTGCACTCCACACCACCCTGGGTTAGACAATGGCGATTTGCAAATCAGCTCTGACCCTGTGCCCCATGGGAACAGTCCAGTCCGAACTACAAAAGCCATGTCCTTCCCAGAACGGAATCAAGCATCCGAGGACCGGACCGGTTTCGAGGTAACACCTCTCATAAGCCCGGCTAGCTTGACTCCAGTGGTGTGGAGTGCCTGGGACCCACGTCTGAGCATCCCCAGCGCACTAATTTTATAACAAGAGCAATTTCAGTCATCGACCAGGGGATAACTCTGATGGAGCGCCAGGTGTCGCAAGATCTCGCAATGGCTAAACGCTCCTCATTGGGACATTTTGCCAACGCCCGGTCACCCGAGCGCGATACTCGCGCTAATTTAATTCTGGCCCCAGTAACCACACATACTCCACCCGCCTCTCATGAGGATGAGCAGACCCCACCAATTGTATGCTCACAAACATCTGAGGCACTACTGACTACTGATGCTCCAATCCCGGCTAAATCTCCAGAGAAATTACCCACCCGACACCTTCGGGAAAGACAAGAGGGCGGTATACCAAAGAGAAAGTGCGCTTCTACGACTAATTCTGAGGGAAGAAAGTCTAAATTTGCAAAAGGGTCGGGCGAAAGTGATATCACATCGAAAGATAAGGGGTGCCTTGTTTCGAATGTTTTGACCTGCCAGGGATTACTGCCATCTACTTGATTGGGTTTAGGGCCAACTACTGTGGATGCAGCTCATTTCACCGGTGACTCGATGACGGCTGAAGATTTTTTGCTTAAAAACTGGGTGACCTACTGAAATCCTCATTTGGACTGATAGAAGAGAGACTTGGGCGCAATTAACAGCAGTTTTCTCAGCTGGAACTAGTCACACGGGGTACTATGGACAAGTCAAAGCCAAATGGCTTATGTCAGGGTAATGTTCAAATGAATTCTCTATGTGATGGCTATGTAAGACTTAATCCCCTCTCTCCCGCTGTGCTACCTACTCCAGACGTTACTAAACCATCTATGCTAAATAATGCTGATGTCCAGCCCTTCTTGCCTGTATGTCCAGATAATCTGTGAAGGAGTAGTTATGCTAATGCAGTAAAACCAAAAGAGAGTGGACAAAATCCATCTTTAGTATTATCGCAGGGGGCTTCTAGAATTGATTTACCTCCTGAAACTAGTCCATACCTGGTAGTACTGACAGGTATTCCTGAAATAAGTAACCCTGGACAGGAATCATTCACGTCCTTAAAAAACAAAGTGACCCATTGGCTCAACTATAATAGACCGTTGCCCTCCCATATTACCAGTGAAATATTGATGGTACGTAGGGTTTCTTGGGTCGGTCATAGCCCTAAAACTACCACAGGCGATTGTGTCCCGGTAAATTTTAGTGACGCCTGTACTGTGGGGTATATTTGTATTTGTAACTGGAGCCACAATAACATAGGGACAACCATTTAATCTCACCCCTTGTCATTTTTCTATCCCCCCATCAGAATTGCTAGATCGTGCAGGTGATTGGTCCCCAGTAATGCATCGCCATAGGAGAAGGATGGAGAGGGGCGGGTATGAATGCTTTACCTACCCATAACAGGTTTAGCAGCTTGGAAATGGTGGACTGACTACAGCAAAGTAACAAGCATGTGTAACAGCAGTCCACCTAGTCCTTCTGCAGATCTTTATACACATACACATGGGCCTAACTCGGATATGGGTATTGATGGATTGAGGAGTACAGTGCTGCCTCATATAGTGCTCAGGAAGTTCTAAGTCCCTTTCAGGCGGGGTTCAGGAGGAACACGTCCACCATGGATCAGATCTTTCACCTGATCCCTCTGTATTGGAAAACGGCAAAGATTGAGGGTGGCAGCCTCTACCTGGTGTTTGCGGACCTCTGGTCCGTGTTTGACCTAGTGCCACGATGAAAATTGTGGGGGGTTCTTCAGGATTTGGGTGTTCCGCCCCAAATATTGAATGTGCTGATGAGGCTACACAAAAGGAATTTTTCCCAGGTCAGATGCGGAAGGAATGGGGCATTGTCACCAAGGTTCCCAGTCGCCATAGTGGTGAGACAGGGCTGTGTTTTGGCACCGACCCTGTTTTGCCTCTACGTTAATGGTGTAATTTCACATCTGGACAGTGTCCCCAAGAATTACGCGCCAAGGTTGGCTGGCAGGAGGGTGCCGGCGATTATGTTCGCCGATGATACCCTCCTACTTTCCAAGTCCCCAATGGGGATTCAACGGATATTGAATGGCTTTGGGGACTTCTGTCGGTGCCGTGGCCTTGAGAATGCTGATAAAACAAAATTTATGATATTTAATCCTCCGGCATCCACTCGACCAAATTCGACCATGTGTAGTGTGAGGTTGGAAAGGGTCACGACATTCCAGTATCTTGGGGTTACACTCCATGAACATCTCTCTTGGCGACCCCAACAAGTTAAATCTGAACTGAAATGATCACAGTTGGTGGGTGGTATTTCTAAACTCCCACTTCCTCAGCCTCTAACATTTGTTGGAGTTTTTTCAGACATTATACTTGCCCTAGTACTATGGACTCCAGTACACAGAACACCAGACTTTTTCTTATCTCCAGTTTAAATAAATTACATAACCTTGTTGTAGCCGGCATGCCAGCTCAGTCAGCTAAGCTTGCACCCAAGACAAACATACGAGTCATGATGCAGACTCCTGTTAGTTTTATTTACTACTGTCTGCAGGTGGGGAAGCTTGTATTTTTCTATTATGGGTGGCACTGGCCATGTTCTCTCTGTTACATGAAAGGCAGTTGCTCAATTTCACTTTCACTCTGCCCTAGCTACTACTAAAAGGCCAATTTCTAATATATATCTGATCCAATGATCATTGCTTATATATGGAATGATGACATAAGGTCAGTACAGTAGCGGTCAATGCGGGAGTGCTTACGGCTGGTGACGTGGCAAGGGGGAGGGACAGGATGGGGGATAGTAAACTATGGATTGCAGACAATTACTGATAAGAAAACATATAAATAAATAAAACAAATGTTGCGCGCACTGCATTCATAATCCATAGTTTACTACCCCCCACCCTGCCCCTGCCCCTCCCCTCCCCACATCACCACCCACCAGCACTCCAACCACTGACCGCTACATCATAAGGTATTTTGTTCATTGACTGTGTAACCGACAAATACGTCACCCTTTGCAGGCTGGCTAACAAAATCGAAAATAAATTAATATATGTAGAGAGTGGCCCTCGGAGTCAGAGGAAGGGGCTTGATTTTATATGATGTGCTTGTGAACTAATGAGTCGACTGTATTCTGAAAATACTACTTATATATTCCCTTCCTCTTTGCAACTCTGGCGCAGTTTCTTTTACATTCTCTTCAAAGTAAGACTCTGCATCCAGTGACAGTTTTCACCTATGCTGTCTATGAAGAATACATTCAGGCATCCATCCATTAAAAGTAAATGTTTCTCATTCTTTTTTTATATATCGCTTAACAAACCTTAGCAGGTTTCACCAACAACCACCCATGCATTCACTCCTTGCCTTGGCTTTGAGTTTGACCCAAACACCGCTGATGATTCTTGCTATCCAGTATCCACCCATACTGTGTTGCCCAACCAGGCAGGCATCATCTTTCTCCTTCCACCCTTCTTTCAACAACCCATGCATCTGATCCTATCAGCCACCTGCATGCTGCTTCCAAAGTATCCTTCTCTGCTAGTCTTATAATTAGTACATCTTGCCCGTCCTTCCTCCTTCCACCCTTGTTTTCCTTTTTGTTCAACACATCCATCAAGGTTATATGATCTGACTTTTAGTCTTCTCCATAAAACTTTCTCAGATAGAAGAGGCCATTGGTTGCTCAACTCACGCTGGTAATGCTATTGCTAATGCATTGGTAATGCTAAGTAAAGGGTGTCCACTCTTCTTCAACTGTTAGATATCGTTCACTACAACTTCAAGTTCATACTTAATGGATAAGTATCACAGCAGAGTGAGTGAAGAGTTCCCCTTCAGGCAAGTAGTAATGCCAATAAGTAATGAATATAACTTACCACCACCCACCACTGCTGCTGGCTCCCCCGCTGGAGCTCCTGCAGGTGCTGCATCTCCTGACCCCTCTGGAATGGTAGCATCGCAGCTTGCCCCTCCGACACTGGTGGTTGGTACTGGTAGAGCGCCTAGAAAAAAACGGACACATTTTTAGATGCCTGTACACACACCCCTATTTTATTCGTTTTCTAGGAAGATTGAAAAAACAGTAAAAAAAAGTACAACATACATCATCACTAGTCCAAATTGCGTACTAGAGTAGAGTCAGTAGACAGACATTAGTAGTATTATGGTCCCTAGAGTCATCATCTCTACTCCTACTCGACTCTTTGGAAAGTTAGCCTGAGCCATATAACCATTTTAGATTAATGTCTACTTTTTTGTGCATGTTACCTCGCAGCTTGTTGTGCAGTAAGACGCCTTTGAGGCCACATGAGTGTTGCATACAAGTGAAGAAGTTGAAAAACAATCCACTTGTTTTTTATGGAGTTCGGTTAGTCCCTATTGCTTAGCCATAATGTTACACTTTTTGGAATGATTGCAAAATGCTTGCATAATTGCATTATACTGTCTTCAAAGTAAACCAGAGATTTGCAGAGCTTATGCGACGATCCATGTAACCAGTATTTATACGTTTAACGGTGAGGGGTCTCCCAGAATTAACACAGATCTTTTGTCTTCTATCATGCACTGTAACAAATGTTTACTGTTTTAATCAAATGCATTTTTTCATGTTGGAGCTGGCTGTAGTGATTGCTAAGAACAACGTACAAAGCTTCTTGTATGTAAATAAATAAACCTTTTGAACGTACACATAGACTCTGTGGTATCTGGTGGGGTGTTGTTGACTTACATGAGTGAGTGAGCAAAAGGGTGTTTTGTTCTGGGTTGGGTAGTCGTTGGGTATCTTTGTGTGGCTGTTCGGGACCTAAAACACTATAGCTAGTCAGTTAAGGTATTGTGGGTTCTGAGTTCTGACTGAGGTGTGAGTAAGGTCCAACCTCCCATCACCACCATCTTATTTTCATGTGCATAGTTCTGTATGTGGCTGTGCAGAATCTCCACATCAGTAGTAGTATTTTCTACTATCCCAAAAAAATACTATTCAAACATCTTGTTGGGCATTTTGTGGGAGTTCTCAAAGCCTCGAGATTAAAGAGGACAACCCAAAGTACAGGAGTTGAACTAGTGGCTAGAGCTATTGGCCTATCTGAGCTTTATTCAAAAGAAAACCTTAAATAAAGAGTGGCCAACTGGGCAACCTTAGCTACAGACAGACAGACTAATAGTAGTAGTACAGAAAGTCATAGCAGAGGCAGTTAGAACTGAAGGAACGTAAAGGCAGGGATAACCAGAATTTGGAAACAGATAGTCAAGGTCAAAGAAGCTTTTGTAAAAAATGTATATAGGAAGGGAAGTGGAACCGTAATTATTAGTAGTTCAGAAAAAATAAGGTGCAGTAAAAGTTAGGGAAATATAATTGTTAATATAACCACTGGAGGACTTACTGGGGCCAGCAGCAGGGCCCTCTGTGGAGGAGCAGTCCTCTGGAGGTTGTCCCGCTGACTCCGACCCTGTCTTCTTGCCCCTGGGTGCTGATCTTGTAAGAAATAATAATAAAGAAACAAACAAACAGTAACGAGTGCTGTGAAACAAATAAAATCATTTAAAAAAAATGCTCAAAAAACATTTAAGGAAACAATGGAATAAAATTGACCTATCTAATGAGATCGACTACTGGCTTGCAGGATTCAGGGACCTTCTACTTGAACACTAATCAAATGTTCCATAATCATTCTGATTCCCACTAACGAAGCCTAAGTACCACCTGACCTACACCACCTATTCCAGACAGGCCAATTGTTGAGTAAGTCTGCTTTTCCATTATATTTTTGCCTCCATTATATTTTTGCCTTCAAAAATGCATAGTTGAGATGAAGGACACATGCTTTAAATTTGTGCATACACCAAATTGTTGGTTGGTTGCGTCTGATGTTGTTCTGCTACTGACTGACAATGCTAAGCCTACCACTCACTAAACAAACTACAAAAGGTTCTTCGGAGGACTGGGGTAAGCAGCACTCAGTGCCAGAGGAGGTGTCACACAGACCGTAAAAAAAAATGAACTAATACTAAGTAAACCTTGTATACAACCACCACTATTTCACTGAAGGACAATGGAAGGACTAGACTCTCTCTAGTAATAACATTAACTAACTTCAGTTCTCTAAAGTAAACTCTTAATTATTCAGCTCAAGTTAGCGCAAAGTTGAAAACAAGTAAGAATAGCGCCGACCAACTGTGTCCTACAATCCCAGAAAAATTTGAAACGTAATGTACCTGCAGTGTAAGCACCAATAAAAATGTGTTATTCATCAAAAAATTATACAAAATACTTATACTACAATATATTAGCTACTCACCAAGCCACACTACCTTGACATAGGATGTCGGACCACCGGTGGGCCTGCTGGTTGTGGGTGTGTCAGATCCCGGACTAGAAAAACACTTCCCGGCGCACCTTCGCCCACCGTCGGTGACGCTCCTGGGTAAGGTACCCGGAGCCTGGCCTGCCACCTGCTGCCAAGGTCAAGGAGAGGTGGCGCTGGATGAAGAAAACATGGGCGGCCACCTCCGCCTTTCCAAAAAGCTGCCGGGCATGCACCCCTGCAGGGCGCATTTTGCCACAAGGCAGCTGCCTCTTCAGTGCAGGCGCCTTGCCCTTGGAGCCGGTACTGCTGCCCTTGGCCATAGTTCTGGGGTGGAGGCGGAATAGAAATGTTAGAAGGAAAAAATAAAGTTAGGGGGAAGAAGTAGGAGCATAAAGAAAGTAGTAAAATAAAAAAGCAGAAAAGTAAAAAACAACAGTAAAACTAGAAATAAAATGCAAAATATAAACTTAGGGACAGAGAGAGATAGATGATAAGTAAAAAAAAGTTAGAAAAACAGTGTAAAAAACTAAGGATTGCAAATGATAAAGTAGGGAAAGAAAACTAGGCCCAGAACCATAGCATAGAGTGAAAAAACAAGATGGCCACGCACATCGCAACCGCGTGGGTATGTTTGCACAATATTTCTCTCGAGCACACACTAGTCATCGCGAACAAGCAAATAGCGTTCCAGAACATGACATGTGCATCGCTAACACGCTATACGTGACCCGGAACAGAAAGTAAGGCATCGCAAGCGGGCAGGACAATTGAAAAATCAAGATGGCCACGCCCATAGGCGACGGCATGGTGCCCGAGCTACTATCCCCCGAGCACACAAACAGTGCCCTGAACAAGTACGCTCACGAAGCTACGCGTAGCTTGCGAAGTGCAAGAACATCTTCGCGAAGCGCGACTATGCGCACTATGCCCAGGGTTAGTATAAACTGTGTTCATAGTATATTGATTCAAAAAATAACTGTTGTTCTGCTTATCTCTACAAAAATTGCAAACAGTGCCACCATATGGCAGCAGCAATATGGGCTGATGTTAACAAATAAGTGGTGCCAAGTGCCAGAAACTACCACCTCAAATTAAGCCCAGTCTCAATCTAGCCCACCATAGAGGGGGCTTACCCTATATACTTCAGACACAAGCAAGCAACTTTAACTTGGGAACCGCACACATTTAGATGTTTGGGGTTGTAGCATTTCCATAAAGACAAAGGTATTCAGAAGGGCAATCTAGGTGCCTCAGTTGCATCCATGAGGCCAAAGGTCGCTGTCCAAATTGTTTTCATCTTCGTTAACCTTCCATTACTAGTACTCTCAGTCACATTTAAAGAGCTGGATGGCCTCCTGGGGTAACTGATAAAACGGCATGACAGAAGATAAATCCTGTTGTCTAAGTTGAAAACTCCTACAGGCTGGCTAGCTGCCCCACATATAGAACTGTATTACTTAGGGGCTTATTTACACACCAATCGAGCCATCGTCCCTTTTATTGCTGCACTGGCAGCGCAATCGGCTTCCCCATATTCAGAAGGCCATATAAAGTCACACTGAATGACTTTTCATGACCGTGTAAATATGTGCCCCTTTCACATAAAACACTGGGTGAAAGGGGCATTCCAAGGGTGTTGCTGTGTATGTTCCACCACAAAATGCATGCAATCTGAAGCATTCCCAGATTTACAAGAATTCGTGAACCTGGGAATGCGTCAGATTCTAATATCACCACAGGTTAGGTGTTAATTGTAAACCTGGGAGTAAAATCCGCTCCGCTCGCAGAGTTTGCAGGTTCTTGGAAACTCCGCGTAGAAAGAGAGTGTTTTTGTGTTTGTGTGCTCCAAATGTGTTTTTTCGTGCACAGGAGCAACTTACCGGGGTGCCTGTGTTTTCAGACAAGATTTGTCATCTGTTCACTAGCGCCATGATATTTGGTAGCCGGCTGCAATTGCGAACACGTCATTCGGGTGCTCCATCGGACTTCCAACTGAAGTTTTGTGAAAATCGCGATCTCGAACACGCAGAATTTTCTATCTGGAGAAGAATTTCTTTCGAGCAGCATCAAAAGCGTCTCGAAATAAGGATTTGTATTAAAAAAACCTCCTCAGATTGACATTTGCCTGTACTTTTTTGTGCAAGGTGTCCATTTTATTTTTTACTTTTTTTGAAGAGGAAGGAAGTGCCACAGAATCTTCAACTTCCTGTTCCTGTCCAGCAGGCTCCTCCCAGTGCTTTGTCCAACTCCTGTTCACTTTTCACTTGGATTTGGAGCTAGAAGGATCACTCTTTGTGTCTGCTGCATCATATATCAGTGGATTTGAGGACTTTTGGATTTGAGATTTCACAAGTAAGTTCGAAAATTGGTGTTCTTTGTTTCATCGAGGCATTGCACCTACATTTTGTTGCGCTTTTCATTTTTTTAATGTATTGTGGTGGGTGGCCTGTAGTTTTCATAGGAGCCTAGTTGTTTCTTTGTATGTAATGTTTCTTCTAGTTTTCTTTCATGAAGGAAACAGAGCTACTCGTGGGTGCATGAAACAACTGTTTCTGTGACATCTGTGGAATGTAAACTTCATTTAGGGCATGGATGGCATTGGATTGAAATTAAAAATATGTTTTTTGGGGTATTTCACTTTTTTATGTGTGTTAAATAAATGCCTTTGTTTTGTGTGGTTGTAACTTGCAAACCTTTTTTAGCCCTGTGGATTTTTGTTTTAGCCATTGTTGTATTAACGCTGTGTTGTTTAGCATGTCTCCTTTGTCTGGCCAGTGTGTGAGTGTGTTTGTAATAGTGGGCCAGCATTTGTCTCGGCTAAGCCTTCCCGTGTGGCTAGGTGCCATTTTGTAAAGTCTGTGTCCATATAGGCCTGCTTGAGTTCATTGTTTTCCAGGCCTCCTGCTTGATGTTTTTATGAGTGACCATGAGGGTGGTAGCCATTTTGTGATGGTGGTAGTGCTTTTAGCCATATACCTGCATGTCTTCTTTCCTTTGTTCCTCTTGGCTTATTGCTTCTTGTAGTGTCCTGCATGGCCATGTGGCTGGTGGTCATATTGTAAAGGCAGCCAGTGTGCTTTTGCCATAGGCCTACATTCTCTGTATTCCCTTTCTTGTTGTTGTGGCCTGCCTGGCCATGTGGCTGGCGGCTATTTTGTGAAGGCAGCCAATGTGCTTTTGCCATAGTACTGCATTGTCCTTCTTCCCTTTCTTATTGCGGTGGCCTGACCATGTGACTGGTGGCCATTTTGTGAAGGGGCAGCCAGGATGCTTCTGTATTAGGCCTGCAAGCCTTCTTTTTGGTTTCCATGCTTTCTTGTTGGTTGTTTTTCTGCATGCAATTTTTTCTTCTTTTATCCAACAAAAAATATAGAACAGTTCACTACATTTCCTAATACATTGACAATATTATTGATTTGAATTGATTCACTATGTGGCCAGGTCTGCAAATTAAATTGATTTTCCAATCAATAGGCCCAGAGACACTCATGGGTGCATGAAACAACTGTTTCCGTGGCATCTGTTGAATTCAAAAATCATTTAGGTCATGGATGGATTTGGAGTAAAAATCTGTTGAATTCAAAAATCATTTAGGTCATGGATGGATTCGGAGTGAAAATCAAAATGTTTTTTTCTTCACTTTTTTCGTGTGTGTTAAATAAATGCTTTTATTGGATGTGTGTGGTTGTTGTGTAACTTGCAAACTATTTTTAGCCTTGTGGATTGTTGTTTTCGCCATTGTTGTATTAAAGCTGTGTTGTTTAGCATGGCTCTTTTGTCTGGCCAGTGTGTCCATGTATTTGTAATAGTGGGCCAGCATTTGCCTTGGCTGAGTCTCCCCATGTGGCCAGGGACCATTTCTTAAAGTCTGTGCCAATATAGGCCTGCTTGAGTTCATTGTTTTCCATGCCTTCTGCTTGTTGTTGCTTGTGAGTGACAATGTGGCTGGTGGCCATTTTGTGGTGGTGGTAGTTAGTGTGCTTGCTTTTGCCATAGGCTTTCATGTCTTCTTTCTTTTGTTCCTCTTGGCTTATTTGTTAAAAATTGCAGGGATTTGTTAGCATGAGTTGAAAGCCATTTTCTATTTTGGCAGCCATTTTAGGTAGCCATGTGCTAGCCATGTGGTGTTTCCCTCTTTAGAGCTTTGCACATGCTCAGAAGGGCCTAGCTAGTAGAATGCACCTGCTCCTCTTATAGAACTGTCAGGATATTTTTGCTGCTGTATGGAGAAGTAACTCTCCTCCCACTTTGTTGAGCAAGCAGATCTTGTATACCCATATTAGTCATTTTGTGCAAGGACCTCCCCTTGGTCTTATGCTGACTATGTAATCCTACGCATTTATAAGGCCCCTGTTTTCTGTACTCCTTAGACTGCCTCATTCAGTTGCTACTGCTTCTGTGTGACGTAGTCTCCCTCATCTGAGGTTTAATAAATATGTATTTTATATTACAGCTTCTGTGCCAATTTCTTCTTTGTTGGGTTAAAAGGACCAAGGTGTATCAGTGAGACCCCTGAGTAGGTTTCTATTTTCTTTAAATGGCGCTCCAACGTGGACCTGAGAAGTGGCTATCTAAGGGAGTGATCTTGTCAGGAGACAGGAATCTACTGAAGAGGACAGGACAAGATTATACTAAGGAGGTACTCTGTGCACTGAGATTCTGGGGACTCTCTGTCTCTGCAGCACAGTATATTTCTTGTCTTTCTGATTTTGATCCTCCACATGATGTTTTACCACTCCTGTCTGAGAACCTTTTTGGCGTGAGTATTCTAGAAAAAAATGTTAGGTTATTCAGAACTTGGCAGTTAGAATCTGAGCAACCAAGGGATTGGTAAGTGCTCTGTTGATGCAACACTTGCTGTTGGTTTTGATGCCTGGGATTGGTAATGTAGTTTAGTAATGCTTACTGTGGCTTTGGATTTGTATGATTGGCCAATATTTGTATTTGTAATTTGTAATATATAAATATATAAATTTTCTCTACTTTGTATTAGATTTGAACGTTGCAACGTACGAAGAGTACCTTAAGCGGTACTTTAGTTATAATATTTGCATATTTTGCAATATTTTTGGCATGCCTGTTTCAAGCACACATCGAAGAATGTACTAAAGTATGGTACTAAAGTGAAATGTGAATTAAATTAGCCGGCTCCCCTAGAGGGAATGCCTTAATAGGTTTAGGTATAAAAACATATTTCTTCCTTGGTGATTCTTTATCCCCAGGGAATTAAAATATGAAAATATTACAAACAAGAATCCTTTTCTGCGCACTGGAGTTCTGGACTTTTTGGTTCCGTCCAGAGGTGTCAGGGATAACACCCGAAGACCCCGGAGTTCTACCTGTCTCGGTGCACAAATAAACAGAAACACGGGCTTCTCGATGGTGGCGTCAAAGACCAAACATTTATTACTGCAGGGACACAGAAGTCACAGAAACTACACACGGGCAGTGTCTAGGAGCCTGTTCGATTTGTACAAGAAGGGTTGCTCCTTATATACAACATATTAGCCTTCAGGTGAATTCTTCACAATGCTAGTACATTCCCAAACCTTTGTGTCCTAAACAATAAATATTTGGCGTTGCACAGGAATCGTCGATAATATTTGATGTCAAACATCACGAAGAGGGGTTCCCACTATTCCATCACAATTCCATGTCAACATTTCATTCAAGAGCCGGACCGCCTCATCGTAAATTTCGTTACCTCCCCCTAATAAAGGCCCAGAAGGAAAGGAGCAGAGCCAGGTGCAGAAGATAGAAAAGCAGGATAAGGGATGTTTGTGGGTCGTAAATGGGCAAGGCTACCGGCTTCGGCCGCCTAATCATGATCAGGCCAACGAACAGGAGAACCAGTATAGCAAGGCTGGCCTCGGGCAGAGGAGGCAGCCTTTGTCGAGTCATGCAGCTACAGCATGTTCTGTTCTAAGGTGCACGTGTCACTAGAAAGGTGAATCGCCGGCTAAGCCTACGTGTCCTTAATCGAAATGAAGTAATCAGAGGTCATTGCGTATGTGAGGGCAAGAAACACAAAATGGCTGCCATGATCTAAGATGGATGCCATGGGTAGATCAGAAATGTGTTTGTAACAGGAGTACTCTTGCTCGTAGCATAGCGAAAACACCAGGAAGTGCTAAATGGATCATTTGCGGTTCGCTGATACCAAAATTATGTATTTACGACAATGTTGGAAACACGGGTTCAAATCGTCACGGAATCTCAGACCCTCCTTTTGCCCTTACATAGGCAATTACTCAGTCTATGTCAGAGTCTAACTCTATGCTCATCAGGTCAGTGACATGCTGTTGTATCATCATCCCTTCTCGTGCCTTTTCTCCAAACGCAGATGGTTTTCTGAAACAGGTTGCAGCACAGAGACTACACAAAGCGGGACCACACTGGATAATCAGGCAGCATGAGAATAGGAATACTAAGATGACACCAATGACCATCAGAACCTTCCATCCCCACGCTGATATCAGAGTCCACAACCACTCCATGAAGGACCAGTTTCCTTTGTCTACATGTATAGAGTCGGAAATCTTGTGTAGCTTAGAGATCGCCTCATAGACTGTTGGAGCATTATTGGGAATAAAGACACAGCAGCTCGATTGGATCATTCTGCATCCCCCACCTCGATCTGCAAGTATTACGTCTAGAACCATACGGTTCTGCAACGTCATGAGTCTATCCGCCTGAAGCTCAGCTGTCAAGTTGCTAAGGGCACCAGCAGTTTCGGTAATAGTAGATTCAACTACCCGTGTTAGCTGACGTATGTTTCTACTATTGGCCATAGGCCCCCAGAACGGAAGGAAACCTTTGAAGAAGTCTCCAGCTTCCTGACCAGCGGTGTCTTCCTTGCTGAAAACACCTCTTGCTACTCTGGTCTTGTGATAGTCTGAAGAAGCAGTGTATGTTGGTGGCAACAATCGAGCAATATAACATGAACCTGAAAAGTCAGCAGGCAACCATGTATACGCTCTGTCTTGACAGATGAAGTAGGTACCCCTAGCAGTAAGGAAGGCAGGGGAAGAGTTAGACGGAAACACGTAAGTCTCAACGCACTCACTCCTCCCTAGCTGAGCTCTCGGATTTCTCCCATTTCCTTGCAAACAGACCTGACCTCGGTGAGGTACGACCCAGATTGGAGTGGAGCTTTTACGCTTGCTTTCTCCCAAACTAAGGCGATACTCTGTAGAGTTCCAACTCAAATATACTCGTAATTCGTCTCTAGGGTAAGATGGAGTATTATTGACGTCCTTGATCATGTCAATAATTCCCTGGACTAAAGCTTTGTTGGCAGAGTTATATTTAGTGGAACGTGGTGGACGCGGAGGATAGGTTTCAAGGGCATAGGCAAAAATGGTCTGAAAGGCCTGAAATGATCCATTATAGCTAAAAGGCAAAACCAGATAGGGAATGCCTTTATCCATAGTGTGGGGTATCAAGCCACACACCCAGCAGTCTGTAGTGTTGACCACCAGTTGGTGTTGGTGCAAGAGCTGTACGAAAGTGTTATTGATAAATTCTGAGCGTCGAGCTTGCTCATGTTCAGGAAACGAGTGAAAAGAGTGCATAGAAGAAACAGTAGAGGTAGCAGGATCAAGGGGAGGTACTGTAGTTACTGGCATAAAAATTAAATTTATACCAAAAACGATTCCACCCACCAACGTTATCAAAACAATTAAAAATGTAATAGCACATTGTATCAGAAAACATTTGCTATGAAGAATTCTGTAAAGTCTGTTTCTGCGAACATAAATCACATTTTCTCGTTGCAGCGCAGGAAGCTCCATCTTCTACAATCCGCTCGCGACCACTGATGATGTGTACGTAGATGAAAATGCCTCTATCAGCCCTGGGAGTTCCCAGAACTAACAGAAAGATCGACCTTGTGTCTGACCCCCGCAGATTCAACTAGGCACACAGCCACGACCCTACGGCTACCCAGACGGCAAGGCAATTTTAAAAACAATAAAACAATAGCAAACTTCCTGGCTGAAGGCAAAGTGTTAAAATTTCAAATGTGTAAAATAGGCAGTTTCCTGCTTTATTTGTCCATATTGCGAGATCGTAAATTGTATCTCAGTTTTGCAGGAGCTGTTTGATCAGGAAACAGTGTATTATCAGCAGAGGTTGCAATGTTCAAGTTCGCAGATGGCAAAGTTTCTTCTGATGCAGAGGGCAAGTGTTCAGGAGTCAAAGAAGTAGTTTCAGGAGGAGAGTCAGAGTTCGATGTATCAGTTATCAGTTCGGCATCGCTGAAAGGGATAAACTTGGGTGTTCGCTCGAACTCAGAGGCACCAATTCCCTTCTTAATCCAGTTGTCATAAGGAAGTGGCAGGGGCACACGTTTGACGTGCGTCGCATGTATCCAGTGTTTGCGTCCGGCCACAAGAATAGCAGTTCTCGTTGCTAGGAGTACTTGATAGGGGCCGACAAATCTGGGTTGAAGGTTCTTCGTCCTCGCAAAGTTGCGCACCACAACGTGGTCACCTGGTTTCAGCTGATGACCTGGACTCTCCGGTGGCTTTGGCAATGCATCGAAAACCTGTTGGTGAATAAGACTCAATTTAGCAGTCAAGTCGTAAAGGTAATCAATCAACATTGGATATTCCAGAGAACAAAATTCCTTTGGCCTTGGCACTCCCCAAATATTAGCGGGACGACCAAAGACAATTTCGTAAGGACTAAGCCCTACTCTAGAATGTACAGTCGCTCTCGTGGATAATAAAGCCAAGGGCAGTGCGTCTAGCCAGGACAAACCCGTGGATGCCTGTATTTTAGCAAGTTTTAGTTTGAGGGTGCCATTGTAACCCTCAACTAAACCAGCAGACTGGGGATGGTTTGCACTGTGAAACTTTTACTTGATCCCTAAAACGGCACACACACTCTGCATGACTTTCCCTATAAACTCACTTCCCTTATCTGACCATACAATCCGTGGCATTCCGAACCTAGGGAAATATTCCTTGAGAAGTATTTTGGCAGTTGATAGGGCAGTGTTGTCCTTTAGTGGATATGCTTCGATCCATCTGGAGAAAGCACAAACTACCACCAGGACGTACTTTAGGTTGTTGCACCGATCCATGTGAATGAAGTCTAACTGGATCACTTCAAAGGGGCAAGAGGGAGGAGCGAAGTGACCAGCAGGTGTAGGGACTCCCTTGCCAGGATTATGCATCAGGCATACCATACAATTTTTCACCACTCTCTCTGCACATTTACTAATCCCATCATTCTTCCAGACTGGAGCCAACATCTTACAGATTCCTTTAGAACTAATATGCGCTACTCCATGTGCCATTGTGATAACGGTGATGGGTCAAGCCCTGATCTTTGGACTGGGTAAGAGTGGTCTGTTTAACTCAGACACTCTGTTCATCACCACCCCCTTTTCTAAATCGTTTTTGGCCACTATAGGTGTGGCAGGGTATACTCAGACATGAGTCCCTTTCCCACTGCTCCATCAGGATTCAAGCAAGCCGGGCCGAAGAAGGCTGAAATGCCAGAAACCGGTCCCCGGTAGCTTGTCTCCTTTCTGGTGAAGAATTGGCTTGGTAGTTTAGTCTGCCCTGTTCCCATGATGCACTGGGCCAGGGACAGACTGATTTGCATATAGCCAGGTTCTAAGCTGGGATGGGGCAGTGAGATAAATAACGGTGATGGGTCAAGCCCTGATCTTTGGACTGGGTAAGAGTGGTCTGTTTAACTCAGACACTCTGTTCATCACCACCCCCTTTTCTAAATCGTTTTTGGCCACTATAGGTGTGGCAGGGTATACTCAGACATGAGTCCCTTTCTCACTGCTCCATCAGGATTCAAGCAAGCCGGGCCGAAGAAGGCTGAAATGCCAGAAACCGGTCCCCGGTAGCTTGTCTCCTTTCTGGTGAAGAATTGGCTTGGTAGTTTAGTCTGCCCTGTTCCCATGATGCACTGGGCCAGGGACAGACTGATTTGCATATAGCCAGGTTCTAAGCTGGGATGGGGCAGTGAGATAAATAACGGTGATGGGTCAAGCCCTGATCTTTGGACTGGGTAAGAGTGGTCTGTTTAACTCAGACACTCTGTTCATCACCACCCCCTTTTCTAAATCGTTTTTGGCCACTATAGGTGTGGCAGGGTATACTCAGACATGAGTCCCTTTCTCACTGCTCCATCAGGATTCAAGCAAGCCGGGCCGAAGAAGGCTGAAATGCCAGAAACCGGTCCCCGGTAGCTTGTCTCCTTTCTGGTGAAGAATTGGCTTGGTAGTTTAGTCTGCCCTGTTCCCATGATGCACTGGGCCAGGGACAGACTGATTTGCATATAGCCAGGTTCTAAGCTGGGATGGGGCAGTGAGATAAATAACGGTGATGGGTCAAGCCCTGATCTTTGGACTGGGTAAGAGTGGTCTGTTTAACTCAGACACTCTGTTCATCACCACCCCCTTTTCTAAATCGTTTTTGGCCACTATAGGTGTGGCAGGGTATACTCAGACATGAGTCCCTTTCTCACTGCTCCATCAGGATTCAAGCAAGCCGGGCCGAAGAAGGCTGAAATGCCAGAAACCGGTCCCCGGTAGCTTGTCTCCTTTCTGGTGAAGAATTGGCTTGGTAGTTTAGTCTGCCCTGTTCCCATGATGCACTGGGCCAGGGACAGACTGATTTGCATATAGCCAGGTTCTAAGCTGGGATGGGGCAGTGAGATAAATAACGGTGATGGGTCAAGCCCTGATCTTTGGACTGGGTAAGAGTGGTCTGTTTAACTCAGACACTCTGTTCATCACCACCCCCTTTTCTAAATCGTTTTTGGCCACTATAGGTATGGCAGGGTATACTCAGACATGAGTCCCTTTCTCACTGCTCCATCAGGATTCAAGCAAGCCGGGCCGAAGAAGGCTGAAATGCCAGAAACCGGTCCCCGGTAGCTTGTCTCCTTTCTGGTGAAGAATTGGCTTGGTAGTTTAGTCTGCCCTGTTCCCATGATGCACTGGGCCAGGGACAGACTGATTTGCATATAGCCAGGTTCTAAGCTGGGATGGGGCAGTGAGATAAATAACGGTGATGGGTCAAGCCCTGATCTTTGGACTGGGTAAGAGTGGTCTGTTTAACTCAGACACTCTGTTCATCACCACCCCCTTTTCTAAATCGTTTTTGGCCACTATAGGTGTGGCAGGGTATACTCAGACATGAGTCCCTTTCTCACTGCTCCATCAGGATTCAAGCAAGCCGGGCCGAAGAAGGCTGAAATGCCAGAAACCGGTCCCCGGTAGCTTGTCTCCTTTCTGGTGAAGAATTGGCTTGGTAGTTTAGTCTGCCCTGTTCCCATGATGCACTGGGCCAGGGACAGACTGATTTGCATATAGCCAGGTTCTAAGCTGGGATGGGGCAGTGAGATAAATAATGGTGATGGGTCAAGCCCTGATCTTTGGACTGGGTAAGAGTGGTCTGTTTAACTCAGACACTCTGTTCATCACCACCCCCTTTTCTAAATCGTTTTTGGCCACTATAGGTGTGGCAGGGTATACTCAGACATGAGTCCCTTTCTCACTGCTCCATCAGGATTCAAGCAAGCCGGGCCGAAGAAGGCTGAAATGCCAGAAACCGGTCCCCGGTAGCTTGTCTCCTTTCTGGTGAAGAATTGGCTTGGTAGTTTAGTCTGCCCTGTTCCCATGATGCACTGGGCCAGGGACAGACTGATTTGCATATAGCCAGGTTCTAAGCTGGGATGGGGCAGTGAGATAAATAACGGTGATGGGTCAAGCCCTGATCTTTGGACTGGGTAAGAGTGGTCTGTTTAACTCAGACACTCTGTTCATCACCACCCCCTTTTCTAAATCGTTTTTGGCCACTATAGGTGTGGCAGGGTATACTCAGACATGAGTCCCTTTCTCACTGCTCCATCAGGATTCAAGCAAGCCGGGCCGAAGAAGGCTGAAATGCCAGAAACCGGTCCCCGGTAGCTTGTCTCCTTTCTGGTGAAGAATTGGCTTGGTAGTTTAGTCTGCCCTGTTCCCATGATGCACTGGGCCAGGGACAGACTGATTTGCATATAGCCAGGTTCTAAGCTGGGATGGGGCAGTGAGATAAATAACGGTGATGGGTCAAGCCCTGATCTTTGGACTGGGTAAGAGTGGTCTGTTTAACTCAGACACTCTGTTCATCACCACCCCCTTTTCTAAATCTTTGTCACCACTGCAAGCACATACGCATCAGGCAACATCCAACGCTGTTGTTCCGACAAATCAATCCAACACCCACTCGAGTCCAATTTTCCCGTACTCTCTTTCCATGCATGCTTTTCCTCCTCAGTCGCCTCTTTCTGAATCTCTTTCACACTTTCCACTGTGTCTTCGCACATTCCAGACTCAGAAATCCATCTTGCAGACGTAGCCACATACATTCCACTCATCATATTTCTAGCTGTCTGTTTAGCGGTCTCATCAGCAAAAGCATTCCCACGACCAACATCATCCGTGATTGCTTTATGCGCACTGCATTTCACAATCGCAACTTCAGTCGGCAAGGTTAAAGATTCCAACAAGTCGTTAACTAACTGACCATGTTGAATCTTAGTCCCATGGGACGTAATGAAACCTCTTTCTTTCCACAAACGGCCAAAATTATGGGCCACTCCAAATGCGTACTGACTATCTGTGAACACATTCACTCTCTTTCCCTTTGCTAAAACACACGCTCTCGTTAGAGCGATTAATTCTGCAGCTTGGGCAGAATTCTGACTCACTCTTGCAGTCTCCACAATCGTACTCAAAGTCGTTACTGCATAAGCAGCAGTCACATCACCATTCTCCAATTTAAAGCATGACCCATCAACATACAACGTGCCATCTGGATCTGACAATGGAGTGTCTTTTAAATCAATTCGTCCTTTAGTCTCCTCCTCGGTTCTGAAACAACAGTCATGGGGTTCGGAATCACTCGACTCTTGATTAGCCGGCAACAGTGTTGCTGGATTCAATACATTGCATCTTTTGATCTGAATATGACTCGCTAGCAGTGTCAGCTCGTAGCCAGATAATCTAGCACTGGTAAGGTGTTGCGTCTTGGTTCTGTTCATGAGTGTATCCACAGAATGAGGAACCATGACCACTAGCATGTTATTCATCACCAAACCAGCAGATTGTCGAATGGAAGCCGCAGCTGCCGCTGTAGCTCTCAAACAACTAGGCAACGCTCTGGCTACCGGATCTAATGTTGATGAAAAGTACGCACAAGGGCGTTGTTTATCACCGAATCTCTGTGTCAGAACACTCAACGCGCAACCTTCTCTCTCGTGAACATAGAGCGTGAATGGCTTGCTGTAATCGGGTGTACCCAATACAGGAGCTGAACATAGTGCATTTCGTAACTCAGAAAAACTCTCCTGACATTCAGCAGACCATGGCACCGGACTCAGAACATTTTTCCCAGTCAAAGCTACCAATGGTTTTGCTAAAAGAGAAAAATTTGGGATCCACTGCCTACAGTAAGAGGTAATACCTAAAAAGGCACGTACTTCTCTCTGTGTGCGAGGAACACTCATCTGCGTAATTGCTTTTATTCTCTCTGGGGTCAACTTCCTTCCCTCCTTTGACAAGAGATGACCTAGGTAGGTCACTTCTTGGCAGCAGTATTGCATTTTCGAAGGTGACACCTTATGATTCAAATTAGACAAATGTTTCCTTGTCATCGGCAGCCACTAGAAGGTCATCTACATACTGCACTAGAGCAGAACCTGGAGGAAGTACAAAGGAATCTAACTGACTTTTTAATGCTTGGCTGTAAATGGATGGGCTCTCACAATAGCCTTGTGGAGCGCGTTTAAACCTGAAGCTTCGACCTCCTAGACAGAAGCCGAAAATATCTCTGCTTTCCTCGGCTATCGGAATGCTGAAAAAGGCATTCTTCAAGTCGATGACTGAAAACCATGTAGCTGTTGCAGGAATCAATGTTAACAATGCAGTAATATCTGGAACCACAGGAAACTGCGGAACCACAATTTTATTAACCTCTCTGAGATCGATAACAAATCTATATACTGGAGGCTTTGAAGGATCAGTACGTTTCAAAATTGGCAATACAGGACTATTACAGACATTTCCTCTAGTTTCTTCAACCACCCCTTTCTTAACCAAATCTTGCACAATCAATAAAAGTGCACGTTCGCCTTCACTAGATATTCTGTATTGAGGAATTCGTGGAAATTTGACATTTGCTTTCAAAGTGACAACATATGGTGGTATTTCTAAAAGGCCTACATCGTTAGGACCAGTCGCCCAAAGAGTATCAGGGAGAGAACGCAGCTCTGGCGGGAGTGCATCCATTGACAAGTACATCGGAGAAGTGATTCATTTACCCAACGTAAGCTGTACTCCTTCCGGAGAACAATACAATGTCGCATATAGGCGTTTTAACAAGTCTAAACCAAGCAGATTTTCATTACAACCTGTCGTCAAAATCAGGGGTGCTTTCAATTGACATGGTCCAACAGAAATAGACAAAGGACCAGATACGGGATTGTAAACAGGGGCGCCTGAAAAACCTACAGAAACATTTGTTAAGCCGGACAAAGGTGCGCCAGGGAGTTTCGCATGAATGATAGAACTTTTTGCGGCACCAGTATCCAACAGAAACGGTTCGACTACACCTGATGTTGCTACTGCGACATAAGGCCCACTCTGGTCCACTGGAACTGATACTACTCCCTCTCTCTGTCCATGGCTGTCCTAGTACTCATTTTGCTGAAATCCCTCATCATTGTCACAATAGTCTTCGACATGATACTGTTGCGACCTATTCTGTTGAGCAGACTGTCCATTTCGCTGATCAAAGTGATTGGAAGGGCGATCGTTCGTTTGTGGAGGCATAGCACCTCGTCCTCGACCTCTAGAATTTTGCACAAAACCACCACGACCTCTCTGAGCTGCTGCAGCGTTATTTTGCGCTAAGACTGGACACTCATTCTTATAATGACCCTCTTTCTTACAATACGCACATTGATTCCACTGGTATTGTGGTCTCTGAGAACCACAATCTGTCCTTTGATACGACCCTTGCTGTGTATTATTCTGATTCATGCGAGGCGGATATGCCTGTTGCAGAAGAACTTTAGTCTTTAAATCTTTCGTTTTCTTATCTGATTTCTCTTTCTCCTCTTTATCCCTGTTTTCATAATACTGTGCCGTTGCAAGTATTTGCGCAGTTGTAGAGACAGCCCACGCACTCTCGGAATCTTTCAATTTATTGCAGAGCTCTGGTAGTAGATTGTGTACGAATTTATCGACAAACAATCTCTGTCCTCCTTCTGTGCTCATATCCTGACCACTGTGATCTACAAAAGTCTCTTCGAACCTCGTGAAAAAGTCGGAGACACTTTCGTCTTTCTTCTGCCTGCATGCGGACAACTTGTCCCAGTTAACGCGCAATGCTGGCATCAGAGTCTTCATTAAGTCAATTATTCTACCTGGAAGATTAGCAATTAGAGGTTCGGGTTTGGAACCACCTATTTGCTGACCATCTGCCGCAATGATAGCTGCCCAATCACCACCTAGAGCAACTGGATGATTCTCTTTACGAATTTTAGCCCAAATTGGTTGCGGAACTACATTCCCAAATAACATGTCAATGTCCGCTAGATTCATTACACAAGCCTCAACTGTCTGTGCTAACTCCTTATTGTATCCGGCAGGATTCTTACGCGGATCTGGCAAGGCCTGTTTCACTGCTAACACTTCAGCTCACTTCCACGGAATGTGTATCCACACTCTCTGGAATTGCGCCGGAGCGGCTGCAATACCAAGGACTGCATCAGCTTGTATAGCTTCGCGCCAAATTGGTGGAACCTCTCTCATTGGATATTGGCGATTCTGCTTCGTACTACTCTTCTCTAAGTCCCTTGGTGAACGAAGTGATGGATCATTCCTATAACTTAAAATTAGTTCCATCGCTTCTTTTATATTTTGACCTACTATCATACCTGCAGCAAACTCTTTCTGGACCTTAATCAATTCTTCTAAACTCGAGTCAGAGTCATCTTCTTCTAACTCTTCTCGTAAAAGAGAGCACATTTCGTCGAACACATATCGTTGTGTTGGTTCGTTCCACTGCATAAATGTATCCAATACATCTCTAGTACTGTATCTTCTAACTTTCGAAATCCATCTGAGAGCCGTGGAATCTAATATTCCCCGTTCCTCAGTACTTGGGAGCTGACTACGTCTTTGTACAGAGTCAGAAGTAGAAGTCTTAATTAAGGTTTTATAGAAAGGAGACAGAATGTTAGAGACAGAATCAGTGATTCTTCGACAAACAGAAAGTGGAGTCATAATACTAGCAGATGTACAAAACACAGTAGCAGTTGGAACAGATAGCACAGGGACAGTAGGAGTATCAAGTAAGGTAGCTTGTGTAGCAGTAGGTGTAAGCGATACAGGTATAGGCAAAGAAGTCGGCAACCCAGGAAGAGGGGGTGCCGAAGGAACATTCATATTAACCACAGGAAGTACAGGAGCTTGATTCTAAGGGGCAGGAGCAGGAATACCAGGTTGTCCAGCAACCGGCAATTGAACATTCGGTACAGGCGGAGCCGTAGTACCCTGTGCATACGGTGGGGGTGACTGTAACAAGTAAGACAACAGAGGATCGTTTTCGGGGTCCTCTACTATCTTAGTTGTACTCGATGTCAAGGCAGGGTAGCACTTGTCTATCGCTAAATTACGCTCTCTAGTAACTATCTCTATTGCCTTCTCAGACTCGTTGACTTGCAGCTGCTTAGCCGCCTGTTCTAAAGTCAACTCTTGCTCTTTCTGTTCTTTCTTCAACCTTTTAATTTCCCTTTGTTTAGATTCTTTTTGCCAGTAACGGAAAGAATCAAACATTGCCGGCCGGGCTTTCTTTTTAAACAATTTCACTTCTAAATTGTCAAGAACTTCAGGTTCAAAACTACCATGCAGTGGCCAACTAAGGACACCGTCTTTTTCAGTGTATCGGACCCACACCTCATTATAAGATATAGGACCCACACCATGCTTACAATACAGATCATAAAGAGGAGTCCCAATCGGAGGAACCAAACATGAGTCCTCCAACCGGGAATCACTGCTGCAACCAAAACACGACAACATGCAATTTTTCCGACTTACCATTTTGTAATCCGAAACACAGAACAAACAAACACAAACAGGAATGTGCACTCGAACCAAGAACTTAGGCCTACCAAATGCGAACCAATATATCGATACCAGACTAAACCAATAGATTATCGTAACCAGAACAACCAGTGATAATCTTACGAAACCAAACCAAACCAAGAACTAAAAGGATTTTAAACAACCCTTACGAAGTAATCAATTAGCAACCACTAAATACTTAACTGAGGCACTGAAGACGTCACCAAGGAGAAACCCGTCACTTTTCGCCGTACTAAGGACTGCACCTCGGGTCCAAGACAGGGCGACGGTCAAGGCAACGGACCACTGCAGCCGTCCTGAATGGGAACCCTCGTGGAAGAGAACGTCGGGCCACTTTTGCAATATGCCAGGATCGATGAAGTGGGGCGCCTCCCTCAGGAATCTTCACACGAAGCTTCTCGAACTCTTCAGGCTTTTGGACCGGTACCGAATGACGTCGCCCCACCGGGGGCGCCAATTGGAGTTCTGGACTTTTTGGTTCCGTCCAGAGGTGTCAGGGATAACACCCGAAGACCCCGGAGTTCTACCTGTCTCGGTGCACAAATAAACAGAAACACGGGCTTCTTGATGGTGGCGTCAAAGACCAAACATTTATTACTGCAGGGACACAGAAGTCACAGAAACTGCACACGGGCAGTGTCTAGGAGCCTGTTCGATTTGTACAAGAAGGGTTGCTCCTTATATACAAAATATTAGCCTTCAGGCGAATTCTTCACAATGCTAGTACATTCCCAAACCTTTGTGTCCTAAACAATAAATATTTGGCGTTGCACAGGAATCGTCGATAATATTTGATGTCAAACATTACGAAGAGGGGTTCCCACTATTCCATCACAATTCCATGTCAACATTTCATTCAAGAGCCGGACCGCCTCATCGTAAATTTCGTTACCTCCCCCTAATAAAGGCCCAGAAGGAAAGGAGCAGAGACAGGTGCAGAAGATAGAAAAGCAGGATAAGGGATGTTTGTGGGTCGTAAATGGGCAAGGCTACCGGCTTCGGCCTCCTAATCATGATCAGGCCAACGAACACGAGAACCAGTATAGCAAGGCTGGCCTCGGGCAGAGGAGGCAGCCTTTATCGAGTCATGCAGCTACAGCATGTTCTGTTCTAAGGTGCACGTGTCACTAGAAAGGTGAATCGCCGGCTAAGCCTACGTGTCCTTAATCGAAATGAAGTAATCAGAGGTCATTGCGTATGTGAGGGCAAGAAACACAAAATGGCTGCCATGATCTAAGATGGATGCCATGGGTAGATCAGAAATGTGTTTGTAACAGGAGTACTCTTGCTCGTAGCATAGCGAAAACACCAGGAAGTGCTAAATGGATCATTTGCGGTTCGCTGATACCAAAATTATGTATTTACGACAATGTTGGAAACACAGGTTCAAATCGTCACGGAACCTCAGCACTTCTATAAATGATGATATGCAGAGTGATTTTGGGGTGTTCTGCCAGCCAAAGCTACTGAATTGAGTGTATTTTGGATTTTGAAAATGAAACAGGCTGTTTTTGCAGTCTTTTGGAATACTATTGAGAAGCTCTTCTTTAAATATGACTTACAACTAATATTTACAAATGGTTTGGTTTATGTACAGTCTGTGGGCTGACCTTTGTTTCTGTCCTAAGTGTTGATCTGTGGGTTAAATGTGTGTTTAAATGTCTATGTGGTTTTACATTAGTGGTACTTCTGTGAGTAAATAGTGATTGCGCTATTTGTGAAATAATGTCTAGCATTAAGCGCACTGTTTAATGTGTTCTGAGTGTATGACCCCTTCTGTATATTTTTGGAATGAGCTCAATGTGTGTGTTTGTGTTTTTTTTTGCTGTCATCAGTCTGTTTTGTAAAATGTCATTTAATTATTATTAAATAAAATGTAAATAAAAATCCAGAAATGAACCATATGATATGCTACTTAACTACATGTTACTATTAAATTGATAGAGTAAGCAACTATGCCCATGTACAAACTGCCAATGCTTAAAAAGTTGAAATTAGAATTCACATTGAATAGGAATAAAATAGGCCTGAAAAAAACCGAAGTTGTGTGTTTTGCAATTAATAAACAATCCTAAGATGTTACAACATTTTTCTTACATACATTGTATTAGATATTAACAGGGAAACACATCATCTGAGTAAATTGGATGTTGCTGAACGAAACACACATTATAGAACTTGAAATGCCTCAGTTTTAAATAGACTGTCACTGAGCTTACATTTCAACACTAAAAAAAGCTTTCCAGCAGCTGTGTTTTAACTGCCGCTAAGCAGCAGCTGTTGTTTTGATTGTAGGCCACGGAGAGACAGGTATGTTGACTCGGCTAGGATTTTGTCGGTGCAGACATGGTGCATAACCCTGCATTTCAGACTGTTGTTTTAAAAAGTTACAAAAATAAGGTTCAATATTTTGGATAACAGGAAAACATTTAAAGTAAGGATTTCCTTTCTTAAAGCCTTTTTACATAAGCACATTTCTGGTTCTGTTATTAAATAATGATTGTCCATTTGAAAAGTGGCGCAAACTTTTTCCATGTTTCAAGTTAGGCTTCTGTGCTTAGTCTTATGAATGAATGCGTCTAAATATGATAGGCAAGGAATGAAGCTTGCTTTTCCTATGTGGAATTATCAAAATGATTGGTTTTATTAAAAAAAAAAGATTATGAAAAAAAATTATTAAAAAAGAAGTGCTTTTAAATTTGTTGTTTAATATTTATAAAGCTTAATACTCATACTGTGACCTCATTGCATCAAAATAAAATGTTGTACCACATAATGAGGAAATTTGCATGTGAAATATCACTCTGCGCAGGAGTACAAAAATAATTTTTTTAAAGGGTATATATGATATATTTCTGATTTCCCATTTCTGGGCTATGTAGAGAACATACTGAGGATGACTATTATGCAAAAATATCATAGGATATTCATTTTTAAGTGCCCCAAATATCAAAGTCAAAATTCGGTAAAATTCACTAATTTGAAAGCATTTCTGGCATTCAGAAAAAAGCTTTTAGACTGCCTTAGGCTTAGTAAATGCATACATTTAGGTATAAAACAAATAGCTGACCTTTATATTGCTAGGAACGTATACTGCACACTGCTTATAATTGAAAATATGTATCAAAAACCAGCAGAAGTCATTCTCTTAACTCTAAACTGACGAACAGGAGAATGGGTCTGCTGTTCAGCCTTGCACACAGCATAGGACAGCTGGGAAGAGTTAAAAGTCAGTTCTATATTTAGATGCCTGGCAGGGCTGCCAGAGCAAAGTCTGCGTTGACATTTTGACCTCTGAAAACTTTTTTGAAAGAAGACAGGAAGAGATAAGAAGTTTTACTTTGTTTTGGCAAAAGCATGCACTTTATGCACTCATGTGATAGAAAACTATATAATGGTATATGCTGGTTGATTAACAGAAAAGCTTTGCCATAATTATACAGCACTAATGCTTTTAGTCTGAGGATTACTGTGCAAAAGCTGAGGCAATAAAATTAAGTTTCAAATCATGTGCCCTCATGTTTCACTTGTACATTTGCTAAAAGGATTGGGGTTTGGGTATTCATGTTTTTTAGTTCTCTTAAATGTGCTATGTATCTCCCATAAGTTTGTTTATGCCCTGTTGCTATGGATAGGGGTTGACAGAAGTGAAACCTGTTTCAGGTTTCCTACTGTCAAAACATGGGAAAGGAGGCTGGTTCCTCTACAAATTAGGGGAAGGCAATACGTATGATTTTTTCTCTTTTTTTCAATCTTTTTTTCGGCCTGTCTAAGCTGTCTGTGGAATAGCAATGAGACATTTAATTGGTTTTTCAGTAATACTGTTTTAAACATTGTTAGCATTAATAAAATGAATAAATATATATGTTATATTACTGCCCATCCTGTTTGATGAAACTATGACAGGATCAGTAGTGTAGATTGTTGTTCCCTTATTTGATCTTTAAGGGGAACTAGATGTGCGAAGTTTTGTTCTAAAAGTCTTAAGGTGATAACACCATTATTGTATGTTATTCCTATGCTACATAGTTTTGCAAGGGCATTGCTAGTTTTTTATTAGCTAATCTGTGTAAATAAACTGACAGTCCTTAATAGAGCTGATATTGCATAGTTTGGATCATGAAAAGTAGAACGCAGGAAAGATGCCCATGTGATCCGTAGCAAATATTTTTGAAAGGAATAATGTTTTATAGATATAACCCCTGTTAAATTAGCAGTTTTAGATTTTACTGTTGCTCCTATAACATGAGAGCATGGTCCTAAGCATACAATGTAGGTGCTTTTATTAAGAAGAATCATTTTAGAAGTGTCTACAGTCCTGTACAAGTAGTTTAAAGTTTATAAGTATAAGTGTAGAACATTTCCTTTTTTTAAAGGTTTTCAGATTAGTACACAGGAATACACCAATGTTAGGATTTAAAGAATGGCTGTGCTGTTTTTCTCTTTTTCCTCTGAGTTTAGTAAATTAACACAAATGTCCTTGGCTGCTTGGGATTGGGTGATGTTTTACTCTTGTCAGTTCACCAAAGAGTTCCTTTTATACTTGCCAATAGGTGTAGGCTGTTGTTTTTTTTACTCTCTCATAGATAGATGAAAGTGGTTATTGGGTGCCTTTCTATTATATATATATATCATCCCAAGACTAGGAAGTATTCTGAGACTATCCTCTCTGTTGATAGACTGTTTCTGTGCCTTGTTTAAAGACCTTGTGTTCTGTCTACCAATAGATATTTGCTGCCTTACAACCATTGCCAGAGGGGACCGGACATTAGATTCAGCCTGGGGAGTCAGCGTCAGCACCAGTCCAGCTTGAAGGCAAAGTGAAGGTAACCAGCACAGGCATTGCAGGCAACTATGACCTCAGTGAAGGCAGAAGCCCTGTGATCGAGTGTGTACCCCTGCCAATGTCTTGGGAAAAAGTTGGGGTCACATCAGAAAGGAGAAATTGTGGATCAAGTTTTTGACGCCCAGCTGAGAGTCACAGACCGACCAGAATGGCAATGAAGCTTTGCTTGAGGTAACCCCTTTTGAAACAAGGGTTGCTTCAGAGATCCTAGCATCAGGCCTCTGAATCCCGGTCCCAGAGTAAATGCAAGTTTGCTCCTTTGTTTGTTGGTCAAGAGATACCTGAGCACAGTGGATGCAAAGTGTGGCCCCAACGAATGAGCAGTGCACCAGCAGAACAATACAGGTGTTAGGGAAGGACTTGAGTTTAGGGTACAGATGCTGTGTCTCTGGTGCCTGTTAGTTTGAAGTGAAGAAAACTGGTGCACTGCCTGAGACACTGGACATGATTGTTGAGAGCATTTGCCCTGGTGGATGACTGCCCTATCCTGAAAGAACATTTTTCCTTTAAACTGGACTGTGATTCTTCAGTTGCGAATTATGCAGCTCCACCGTAGTAAGCAAGAGCCTGCCTGTGAGGTTCAAACGGACACAGGGAGAAGACTCCCTCTGGTTGGTTGTACAGCAGCTTCAATTTCCCCAAGGACTTCTTCTTTTTTGCAATACTGTACCCCTTTGTTTGTCCCATTTTTAAGGGGGAGCAGCCCTTTGCAGCTCTTCATCCTAAATCTTATGGCCCTGTGTGGTCCTCCTGGTCCCAAATATAATGATGTTCTAGCCCTCATAAAGGGAACAATGGAGAAGTTTACTAAAAATGTTTTTATAAGAGATGTCCTTGAAATGGATGGTCACTGAAACCACCATGGGAGGAAGATCCTTCTCCTACCTGGCAGCCAAAACCTGGAACTCACTTCCCACTCACCTTCGCCTCACTCAGAACCACCTAGCATTCAGAAAGCAACTTAAAACCTGGATATTCAACAGTAATTCCCCACCCTTCTCCAAGTGCCTCGAGACCCTCTGGGTATGCGCTATATAAATTAATTGAATTGAATTGTATTGAATTTCTTTTGCACTACTCATGACATATAATACAGCTGTAATACCATTCACAAAGTTTTCTTGAATCATCCGCTAAACAGCAAAAGCTCCAGTTCTGATATTGCCTAAAACGTCTTCAACTTTTCCAGGGGACACATTTTATAGGCCCCAGACATTTACAGTTTTAATGTAATCAATATTTTCTCAGGGGCTGCTCCACTCCATTCAGCAACCAACAACACTCTGAAAACATGTTGTTAGTTTTCCCTACCACAAAGTCAAACAAAGTTGAACAAAGTGTCTTAATAAACCCACAATTAAAATGATAGGGCAAGCCTACCCATGAGCAAATAATAATAAATGAATGTCTCCAGCCCCTTTAGAAGCACCATGGCCCTTTCTCAAATGTTTTGGTTGGAATCCCAGTCCCCTGCAGGACACCCACAGCTTACCACATTGTTAGTGGTCCACTAGGTAGCTCCAATGCCTCTAAGGCTCCTGCAGCCCCATGGATTTCCACATGCAGCCTCTATCCTCTGGGTCCACATGGAGCTGGCTACATTTCTTTCTGATCCCATCAGGTGGGAGCACCCTTTCATCCTGTCTCCCACCAGATGGAAGAAAAACCTGTGGTGGTAAAACTCACAGAGTTTCACTCCATGGAGTTCTGCGTTGTGCTATTCATTTTTTTATTTCTTTTTTTTTCTTTGTCCTCATTACGCAACAGTTTAAAGTGAGGAGTTTTCAGGGACCCTTCACAGCTTTGTGGCGTCTCTGAGCAAGGAGACCCCTTACATCCGTATACTTATAAGGAGGAGGATTTTTGTTTCGTAGTGGGGTGAGCTAACCAGTTTTGCTACTCCTACAGTCCTTCCTCGGCATTGTTGCGATAGCGTAATCATTGGACATTGCGTTGTGCTATTCATGATGATATTTAGTGCCTGGAGCTTGTCCAATGCTGTAAAATCAGCACAAATAGGACCGTGTGGCACTCCAGAGGGTGCTGCTTCTTTCTGCCACACAAGCAGATTTTCTATTTGATAGGCACCTTTCTAAATGCAAGTGGCAATTTTCTTAACATGAGCGATAGCAACCGACCTGCCACAACCATCTGCATTGATGAACCTCACCAGGAGGAAGTCTAGCACTTGATTTTCTTGCTCTAACTCGCCCTTGCAAACTTTATGTTGGTAAGCCACAAGTGAGAAAAATCTCCAGAGGAGTGGAGTTTACCACCACACAGCTTCCCCTGTCAGCAGAGTACTGTGCCTGAAATTATCACTCTGTCCTAGGGCATGAGGAATCACAAATTGCGATTCCCTAATTGCTATGCATAATGCATTATGCATTTGCAAATTGCATTTTCGCAAATTGGAATTGCAAATTACCATCACCTTAAAGTTCATGGTAAGTTGCGCTTCCTTTGAAAAATGCACATGTGCATACTTCCCTCTGTTATGGTGCATCAGGGTGGCCTTTTGGCCCCCATGCACCCTTGAGATTGTATGCGCAATATGCAATTACCTATTTACAAGTCCCATTCATTCCTTTCAACCTCTAGACCCATAGGAATGAAGGGGAAGGCATTCCTTAATTGCGAATGTGTAGGAATCACACATTTTTTAGCAAAACCTACATGCATAAGGAATAGCGATTCTTTAATAGTGATTCCTTAATGTATGTGGCCTTAGTTCCCTGCCAAAATTGGTTTAATTTTTTTCAGGTGTTTTGGCTGTACTGCTGTTGATAGGTCCCCACATATAATCCATGGAGAAGGGGTGTTTTGGGAAGAAGCTGAGATTGATAATATGACAATGCATCATCGCTTTATATGGAGAGTCTAACTATAACTGCATAGTGGTGACTGTACCTATGTAATATCTCTCTCTCTCTCTGATATCATTGTTAGGTATGGTAAAAATACTGAGAAACTAACTTATAAAAAACAAAGGTTAAAGTTAGGTGAAAATCTAATTTAAAACATACCTTAAGTGAATGTCTTTTAAAAATGTAAAGTAAGTTATTATTACCATGGCTAACTATACAGCCACTTTAAACTTAACTTTGGCTTTCCAGAGTATGTCTTTGTTTCTTTTTTAGTGTAATGTAGGATTTTGGTATGAATGATGTAATATAAAAGGGTATAAGCAGTGCATGTTCGTTTGAAGAATTATGGTTGTTGTGTGGTTAGAGAGCTGAAAACAGTGTGAATAGAGGAGCTCTAGCTATAACAAAGATAAGGTATACAATTGTAAATGTAATGTATAACTGCAACTTTTAGGTTTTTAATTTGTGTGTACTTTAAGTTTGTTTTGTATACAAGCAAGTCATAACATTATTTTAATTTAAATGTGGTGTGTACATTTTACATTTAAGGAATAACTATAACTTTAAAATTACTAATGTTTTTGTCATTTAAGTTTGTATTGTATAGACAGAATAAAGAACGTTTTCATAATATAAATATGTATTAAATTGATGTTACACCTCTGATGACTGTCATTCAGCATTGATCTTACGCTATGTCATCCGTCACATTGAGCTATTTATTCACTAATCAACAAGACAAGAGAGTAAAGGAGACTTTGGCAGAAAGAATTCCATGCCACACCAAGCATCCTGCTTCTTAATGGAACACCTTCAACTTACTTCAGATCATAGTTGTGGTGTGTCTCTGCACCTACATTGATATGGGGAATGCCTGATATTGCATCTGAAGCCTCTGCCATAACAAATATCAGGGTGTTGTTCCCCAATGAGCTGTATAACTCCCTTTCAGATGTTTCCAAGGCTTAAGCAAAATTTGGGGTAATTCCATTCTCAGTGGTCACAAAGCACCTTTTAGGGAGTCACTACTCTTCATCTCCATTCCAATGGTCCTTCCATGCAGACTTTCTGTAGGAAAGAATGCGCACTGAGGAACAGTGTGGACCAGCCATAGCCCCTGTTGCTGGGATTTTTAACATTCAAGATGAAGGTGAAGATGAATATGTGTTGTTACGAATATGCAGTTGATGCCTTGACGCCTTTTCTGAATGACGCAGCACAGATGTGTTTGCATTGTATACAATCAGCTCACACTTACCCAATTATGACTTCCCTTTAACTCAGATGGGAGATACAGGCTGGTACCTTACCATATGTTAAAGCAGATAGTAACTTAAACTACCCAAAATGGGTGATGAGGCCGAATTTCACATTATATATAAGAAAAGGAACACCTGGCCGATGGTCTTTATTGCCTGCTATAGAAGTGTGGAGGGGAGAAAACCAGTTCCCAATTATATATTTCCCCTTGTTGTCTGACTAAAGGACCACAGACTCTGGATTCAGGTTTGTTCATTTATTACAAAGCCAAAAATAAAAGAATATAGACATACCTCATAATCAGAGTATAAAGATTCATGAATATCAATACAGAGCTAGTTACGAATAAAGTTCGTTCAGGACAATAGGCACAGAACAATGAATTCAAGAATCAGAACACAACTGAGTATAGACTCTGTGTACACATCCCTTTTCATTAGTATTCCGGAAATAAAGAATAAGCTGTCCCTACTCTTCTAAAGTGGCATCCCTTCCAAATTTCCCAAAAGAATTTTCCTCAAATGTGTCAGCGTGTGTTGACTTCGTAAGAAGTTCATTCACGTTAAATGCGTCAAGTAGCGAAGCTACGGAACTCATTCTGAGACGCTCCCTTTCGTCAGTCAA